>NW_006439568.1:22508145-22523279 GCF_000325575.1 Pteropus alecto | reverse complement strand
GTATATACTATTACATTAGTCTCTCAGTCTTCTTTTTTAAAAAATGTTTAAAATGATAAGCTTTTCACTTTCGTATATGAAGATTCTCTTTTTCATCATCTTTTGCCACCTCTGATTTCTGTTTGCTCAGTATTTTTTTAAAAAAGAACTATAGGCCTATATATATTCTCCAAAATACTGACTTTTTTCCAATATACGTTGGATAATTCATAAGAATATAATTATGACATGAAAATAAGCAAAACAAAAAATATTTCCCATAGCATTTTTAATTAAGTCCTTGAAGCAAGTTAGGTTGGAAATGATATTTTACATGTCTATATTCTTTGTGCCAATTTTATGAATCTCTCATATCAGTGATATCTAACTCCTAGATTTCTGATGTATTTTAGGAATTTACACAACTTAGCAAATCAATTCTTAATCATTTGCCTATCTACTCCTAATGCCTATTAGTAGGATCTCATTTCAGTAAATAAACGGTTAGAGTTAGATTAGTAACAACCCTTACCTGAATGTTAAGTCTTCTCTCACAGTTTCATTAATGAGCTAGGTATTGTTTTTGCTCTTTGGAAAATGTGTCTGTGACCCTTTATTCTTTCTTGGAGATAATATTAAAAGTACAGAAAATATGTTAAAATGCCATAGAAACACTACACTGAAAACTGGTTAAGATTGTAAATTTTATTTTTTATGTGTGTATTACCACAATTTAAAAAAATACAGACTCTAATGAAGAACTGTTTGGCCCTTTTCCCAGCCTCAGTGGGGTATGTCTCTGGAAATTTCGATATTGTAAAAAGACTTTTGATATTCAGGTCAAGATGGCAGAGTAGGTAAACACTATGACCACATTAAAATTAGAATTAAATTATGCAACAATCAACCTGGAGAACCATCTAAAGACTAGCTAAACAGAACTCCTATAACTGGGGATACAAAATAGAAGCTACATTGAAACTGGAAGGAGGACCGGAAACACAAAATGGGCTGGCCCCACAACCACGTGTGGCAGTTGAGAATCAGGAGGGATATCTCAGCTGCATAGGCCCCACCTGAAGAACAAGGGGTCTCAGCCTCATGCCAGGCTCCACAGTCCAGAGTACCAGTGCTGGGAGGAGAAGCTCCCACAACATCTGACTGTGTAAACAGCCAAAGAAACAGGATTCCATCTTTCAAGAAAGATGAAAGGTGGCTGGAAATCCAGGCATCCTCTTAAAGGCCCCTCGCATAGACTCTCTCTCTCTCCCAGGCACTCACCCTGGGCTCCAGTGGAGGGATAGCAGCTCAAGAGGTACCTGAGATAAACAGGGAGAGACTGAGTTGTGTGTCTTTAGGGTGAGGACTAGAGGGACAGCTGCCATTGTCCCTGTTTTGAGCCCTCCTCCCACGCAGTTGGCAGGCGGGTGCCATCTTTTCTATATTGAGTTTCCCCTCCTGCATGGACAATCTGAATCTGCATTAGCTTGGTTAATTCCACTTGCTCCACCCTACTGATTCCCTGAGACCCCATTCCATCCAACTCATGTGCCGCCCAAGGTTCTTTCAGCAGCTGAACCCTCCGGGTATCCAACAGGCAGGGGCAGGCCTCAAGGCACCCTGTTCCTTTTGCTGATCTACTCCAGGCCTGGTACTAGTGCCAGCCAGATATGATTCATAGCATGGCCTCTCTCATGTGCCTCCAGGTCCAGCACAGGCAGTTACCAACCAAGGATCACTTCGTAGCTCCTACCAGGTAGCCCTGGGCAGGTCACAGGCAATGGCTGACCACCAGAACCAACACACTCACTGGCCAGCTTCAGACCACACCAGAGCATCACCTGATTAGCCCCATAATGGGGCACACTCATAGAGTCAACTCGGCAGGACCAGAGCCTTCTGGGGCAACTTCACAGAAGTCCCTGTGTTACAGTCATGGCCAGTCCTCACAGCCAGTTAGCCTGAGGATCAGTCTTACCCACTAACGTGCCAGCAGCAATGAAGGCTCAACTAACAACAGGAAGACCTTAGAACACAACCTACACAAGGGACAGTCCTGAAGCATCCAGCTCAGGTGATCAGGAAGTCTGTGCTACTGGGCCCAGCAGAACACCTACTACATAATGCCACTCTGCCAAAACTGGGGGATATAGCAGATCTACCTGATACATGGAAACAAACATAGAGTCAGCCAAAATAAGAAAACAAACATGTCCCAGATGAAAGAATAAGCTAAAACTCCAGAAAAAGAAATAAACAAAATGGAGGCAATCGATCAATGGAGTGCAAAACACTGGTTATACAGATGTCAAAAAAACTTAGTGGGAACTTCAACAAAGATATTAAGCATAAAAAAGGACATAGAAACCATAAAAAAAAAATAACCAGTCAGAAATGAAAAATACCTTAGGTGGAATCAACAGTAGATTAGATGAAACAGTATCTAATCAGCGATTTACAAGACAAGGTAGTAGAAAACACCCAATCAGAGCAGCAACAAGAAAAAAGAATCAAAAAAAAAAAAATGAGCATAGTTTAAGGGGTCTCTAGGACCACATCGGGTGTACCAACATTCATATCATAGGGGTACCAAAAGGAGAAAGAGAGCAAGGAATTGAAAACCTACTGGAAGAAATAATGGCGGAAAACGTCTTTAACTTGATGATAGTAATAGACATACAAGCCCAGAAAGCACAGAGTCCCACACGAGATGAGCCCAGAGAGTCTGACATCAAGACAAATCATAATTAAAATGCAAAAGGTTAAAGACAAAGAGAGAATCGTAACAGCACAAGAAAAAAGCAATTAGTTACCTATAAGAGCGCTCCCATAAGACTTCTACTGATTTCTCAACAGAAATTTTGCAGGCCAGAAGATATTGACACGAAATATTTAGTATTAAAAACCAAGGACCTACAACCAAGATCATGTAGCCTTAACAAACTTACCATTTAGAATTGAAAGACAAATAAAAAGTTTCCCAGACAAGAAAATGCTAAAGGAACTCATCACCAACAAACCACTATTACAAGAAATGTTAAAGGGACTTTAAGAAGAAGAAGAGTAAAAAAAAGAACATAAATATGAAAATAAAATGGCAATAACTATGTACCTATTAATAATCACTTTAAATATAATTTTTTTTCATTTCTCGAGCCAAAAGACAGGGTAGCTGTATGCATAAGAAAAGAAGCCCTGTATATATATGCTGTCTACAAGTGACCCACTTCAGATCGAAAGACACACATACTGAAATTAAAGGGATGAAAAAAGGTATTTCATGCAAACGGAAATGCAAAAAAAGCTGGGGTAGCAATACTTACATCAGTCAAAATAAACTTTAAAACAGAGGCTATATAATAAGAAAGAAGGACATTTCATAATGATAAAGGAATCAATCCAACAAGAGAATATAATCCTTGCAAGCATTTGTACCGCAACATAAGAGTACCTAAATATATAAAACAAATATTGGTGGATATAAAGGGAGAGATCAACAGTAATACAGTCATAGTAGGGGACTTTACCACCCCATTGATAACAAATGGCTAGATCTTACAGGCAGAAAATCAACAAGGAAATAGCAGCCTTAAATGACACTTTAGACCAGTTGGATTAAATTGATGTTTTTAGAGCATTTCACCCCAAAACAGCAGAATATACATTCTTTTCAAGTCCCCATGAAACATTTTTCAAGATACATGTTAGGCAAAACAAGTCTCACATTTAAGATCAAAATTATATCAGGCATCTTCTCCAATCACAATAGTATGAAATTAGAAATCAATTACAAAGAAAAAAAAAAAACCCTGAAAAACAAACACATGGAGGCTAAACCGATGCTATTAAACAATAAATGGGTTAACAATGAGATCAAGAAAGAAATCAAAAGATACCTTAAGACAAATGAAAATGAAAACACAATGACCCCAAATCTATGGGGCACAGTGAAAGCAGTCCTAAGAGGGAAATTCATAGCAGTACAGATCTACCTCAAGAAACAAGAAAAATCTCAAATAAATAATTTAACCTTACACCTAAAGGAACTAGTAAAAGAACAATATAGCCTAAGGTGAGTAGAAGGAAGGCAATAATAAAGATCAGAGTAGAAATAAAATAGTCTAGAAAACAGTACAAAAGATCAGTGAAACCAAGAGTTTATTTTTTTTTTTTAAAAGATAACAAAATTGATAAACCTTTAACTAAATTCATGAAGAAAAAACAGAGGGCCCAAATAAACAAAATTAGAAATGAAAAAGAAGTAACCACTGACATCACAGAAATACAAAGGATTGTAAGAAAATACTACAAACAATTATATGCTAACAAATTGGACAATCTGAAAGAAAAGGATAAATTCTTAGAAATATGCAATCTTCTAAGACTGAATCAAGAAAAAATGGAAAACCTAAACAGACTGATTTCTACTAATGAATAGAATCAGAAATTAAAAAACTTCCAATAAACAAAAGTCCTGAACCAGATGGTTTTACAAGTAATTTTTATCAAACATTCAAAGAATTAACAGCTGTCCTTCTCAAATTATTATAAAAAATTCAAGAAGGAGGGAAGATTCCCAAGCTCATTGTACAAGGCTACCATTACACTAATTCCAAAACCAGATTAGGTATTACAAAAAAAAAGAAAATTATTGGCTGTATCCCAGAAGAACATAAATTTAAAAATAATCAACAAAATATTAGCAAACCTAATTCAGCAATACATTAAAAATATTATACATCATGATCAAGTTGGATTTATTCCTGGGATGCAAGATTGGTTTAGTATCCACAAATCAATTAACATGATACACCACATAAACTAGGGGTCCCCAATCTCTGGGTCATGGACCAGTACTGGTCTGTGGCCTATTTGGAACCAGGCCGCACAGCAGAAGGTGAGTGGTAGGTGAGCAAGCAAAGCTTCATTTGTATTTGCAACCGCTCCCCAGTGTTAGCATCACTGCCTCAGCTCCACCTCAGATCATCAGGCATTAGATACTCATAGGAGCACCGGTCCCTGGTGCCATAAAGGTTGGGGACCACAATATGAAAGATAAAAGTCATGATCATATCTATAGATGCAGAAAAAGCATTTGACAAAATCTAGCAACCATTTACGGAAAAATACAAAACAAAACAAAACAAAAACCTCTCAGCAAAGAGGGAATTGAGGGACCATACCTCAGCATCATAAAGGCCATGCTTGACAAAACCCACAGCTAATATATTCAGTGGGGAGAAGGTAAAAGCATTTTCCTTAAGATCAGGAACAACACAAGGATGTTCACTTTCACCACTTTTATTGAACATAGTATTGTAAATCCTAGCCACAGCAATCAGACAACAACAAAAAGAGATTAAAGGCATCCAAATTGGAAAGGAAAAAGTAAAACTGTCATTATTTGCAGATGACATAATAGTTTATAGTGAGAACCTTAAAGATTTCACCAAAAAACCATTAGAACTAATAAATTCAGTAAAGTAGCAAGATACGAAATTAACATTCAAAAATAGATTGCATTTCTATACACCAATAATAAGCTATATCAGAAAGAGAAATTAAGAAAACAATCTCATTTACAGTTGCATCAAAAAACAAACAAAAAATTTACAAATACTTAAGAATAAATTTAACCAAAGCAGTAAAAGACCAGTACTTGCAATATTATGGACATTAAAGAAAGAAATTGAAGAAGATACAAATAAATGAAAACATATACCATGCTTGTAGATAGGAAGAATTAACATCGTTAAAATATACATACTACTCAAAGCAATCTACAGAATCAGTGCAATTTCTTTCAAAAAACCAATGGCATTTTTCACAAAACTAGAACAAATAATTCTAAAAATTATAAGTAACCACAAAAGACCCTGAATAGCAACAGCAGTCTTTTGAACAAAGTTGGAGGTATCACACTATCTGGTATTGAGCTATATTACAAGACTACAATAATCAACACAGCATGGTACTGGCATAAAAACATACATAGATCAGTGGAATAGAATAGAGACCTTAGAAGTAAACCCACACCTATGTGGTCAATTAACCTGACCAAGGAGGCAAGAGTATACAATGGGGTAAAGACAGTCTTTTCAGTATGGTGTTGGGAAAGCTTGTCAGATACATGCAAAAGGGGAAGGAAGGGAGGGAGGGAGGGAAGGAAACAAGGAAACTAAACCACCTTCTAAACCATAACAAGAATAAACTCAAAATGGATTAAAGACCCAAAATCATAAAACTAGATGAAAACATAGGCAGTAAATTCTCTGACATTGCTCTTAGTAATTTTTTTCTGCTGTAGCTCCTTGGCCAAGGGAAATAAGAGAAAAATTAAATAAATGTGACATCAAACTAAAAAGATTTTGCACAGCAAAGCGTCTACAAAATGAGAAGAGAACCTACTGATTGGGAGACAATATTTGCCAGTGATACATCTGATAAGGGGTTAATATTCCAAAGTTTTATAAAGAATTCATACAACTCAACAACAAAAAAAAACCAAACATTCCAAATTAAAAAATGGGCAGAGTACCTGAATAGACATTTCTTCAAAGAGGATATATGATGGCCAATAGACATATGAAAAGATGCTCAATGTTACTAATCATAAGAGAAATGCAAATTAAAACCATAGCGAGATATCACTTCACAACTGTCAGAATGGCTGTCATCAACAAATAACAAGTGTTGGTGAGGATGTGGAGAAAAGGATGCCCTTGTACACTGTTGGTAGGATTGCAAAATGGTGCAGCCACTATGGAAAACAGTATGGAGGTTTTCCTATAAATTAAAAATTAACTATCTTTTGGCCCAGCAATTTCCCTTCTGGGCATTTATTTGAAGAAATCTAAAACACTAATTTGAAAAGCTATATGCACCCCTGTGTGCATTGCAGCATTATTTACAATAGCCAAGATATGGAAGCAACCTAAGTGCCAATCGGTAGACAATTGGATAAAGTGGTATGTATATACAATGGAATATTACTCGTCATAAAAAAGAATAATTCTTACCATTTGGGACAACATGGATGGACTCAGAGGGTACTATGCTAAGTGAAATAGGTTAGACAGAGAAAGACAAACACCATATGACTTCACTTATATGTGGAATCTGAAGAACAAAATAAACAAACAAATAAACAGATTCATAGATACAGAGAACAAACTGATAGTTGCCAAATAGGAAGAGAGGGAGTGGATGGAAAAAGGGGGAGAGATTAAGAACTACAAATTAGTAGATACAAAGTCACAGGGATATAAAGTTTAGCATAGAGAATATAGTCAATAATAATGTAACTATGTATAGTGCCAGGCGGATACTAGACTAATCAGGGGATCACTTCGTAAATTATATAAATATCTAACCACTATGCTGTACACCTGAAACTAATAGAATATAATATTGAATGTCAACTGTAATTTTTTTTAAATATCTGTGTATAACTCAACCTGTACAGTTCACATCTTTGTTGTTCAAGGATCAGCTCTACTAAGTTGGTCACAGAAATAATAGACAGTTAAGATCCAATTAAAAGCATATTATTAAACATGTGAAATAAGAAAAAAATAACATTATTAAACATGTGAAAAAATAAGTCCACCCATGCAGTTCAAAACTCTGTTCTTTAGGAGTTATCTGTACTATGTCACAGAAATAATAGACAGCTAAGATCTAAACATGTGAAGTTAATAAAAAAAGACCTTCAGCGAACCAGAAGAATATTTTTCTATTGATAATGATTAGCAGAACTCAGATCTGAGAGTCTAAAAGCATAAAGACATTTTAGCTACATAGGATACACTGCTTATAATAAATCACAATGTATTTTGAAGGGGCTGGTTACCTTTTAAACAACCACACTACTATAATTTTTCAAAATTCTTTTTGAGAATTAAAGAAATTGGAAAATTTAATGTGGCCAAGCTGTTAGGGAAGTGGAGGAAGGAGTACATGTTTCTTAAAAATATGTATCATGATGTTATGAACAACTATTTCATAAGACGAGTGGATTAATAATGGAAATCCCATTGACCAGGACTCTAAAAAGAACCCCGTGAATTACCAGTAAATGTCAGTTGTATCTGTTCTAAGCCCACCATCTAATGGATGGTGTTAATATTTTCAGCAATTTTTGACAAGGTTAATTTGGAAGATTAATTTTTAAAATTTGGAAGAATAACTTTAAAAAATTATTCAAGTATGTGATAGGGAGATTTTTGTTATTAGAGGAAAGCTAGCCACACTTTAAACAAAGGGGAAGAAAGTAGGACAAATCTTGGCAAATAGAAGTGAAAACAATAGAACAATGAAAGTTATTGTTAGATCCAATATTTAGTATTAATTTTAATTATGTAGACAACTAACACATGATGAAACTTTCAAGTGCATAGCTGAAAGAGAAGCCCTTTAGGTAATAAATGACCAGCAGATGACAAATTGCCTCTAAAGCTGATCAAAATTTTTCAATGTTTTTGCTCTTAAAAATGTATTCTAGATGGAGTAAGGCTGTGGTGATTGACACAATTGGTTTACCTTTTCTTAGATTCTTTACCTTCTCACAGTGTCGAAGTGAGGGCCGAGGCAAGACTCGCTGGGTATAGAAGTGCAGGCAGTATCCATTGTTCCCTTTTGAGCCCTCCGCCACTACCAGTGTGCGGACACAGCACCACCATAGCCATGACATCATCAAACTAGATAACAGAGGTCGCTCCACCCAGAGGATTCCCTGAAACCCTGCCTCCCCCAACTTGGGCTCCACCCATGCCACATCCAGGTATATCCTAAGCAAATCAGGTGCTCCTTGCTGAGCAGCGCCTAGGCTCCACACTGCGGGCAGCTGGCCTCAGTTTCTGGTGTGGCCTTTTGAGGCAACTATAAGCACAGCATCTGTGGATTGCTTCCTGAATCTTAACAGGTGGACCCGGAGGGGTGGAGGCTTGAGCTAAATTTGGCCTGCAGCTGACCCCCTCTCAGGACTGTGCCACTGGATACCTACTTCACAAATCCGTACTAATAAGACCAGGGGACTTAGATGCTTTGCTTAGTACATAGAAACAGACACGGAAAGGCAGCCAAAATGCGAAGACAAAGAAGCAGAAACCGTATGGGAGAACAGAACAGAGATCCAGATATAATTCAGTCAACTAATCTAACAGATGCAGAGTTCAAAACACTGGTTATAAAGATGCTCAGTGAATTTTTAGGCAGTGTAGATAAATTTAGTGAGAACTTCAACAACCATAAAAAACAAAAAAAAATAGAAATGAAAATTATCAAAGGGAGCCAGTCAGAAATGAAGAACACAATATCCGAGATGAGAAGTATATTAAATGGAATAAACAAGGTGATTAAAGAAGAGGATCAAATGCCCTATCTAGAGGACAGGAAAGCTAATCAGGACATTCCTTCAGAATGAAGAAAAAAGATGCCAAGATTATAAAAATAATTTAAGGAAGATATGGGACACTATTAAGGCTCCAAATATCTGTATGATCTGAAGAAAATCAAAATATTGAACAGCTGTTTGAAGAAATAATGATGGAAAACTTTCCTAACTTGGTGAATGAAATGGACATAAATCCCCAGGAAGCTCAGAGAATTCCAAAAATCATGGATCCAAAGAGGCCCACACCAAGACACATCATAATTAAAATGCTGAAGGTTAAATACAAAGAATTTTAAAAGCAGCAAGAGAAAAACAAATAATTACATATAAGGGAACACCCGTAAGACTGGCAGCTGATTTCTCAAAAGAAACTATGCAGGGCAGAAGGGCTTGGCAAAAAATATTTGACAGATGAAGACCCAGGATCTACAACCAAGAATAATTTATCCAGCAAAGCTATCATTTAGAGCTGAAGGACAAATAAAGAGCTTCCCAGACAAAAATGAGCTAGTGGAGTTTATCACCACCAAGCCAGTAGTACAGGAAATGTGGGTGGGACTTCTTTAAGAAAAAAAAAAAAACATGTACCAAAACCAGGAATAAAGAATCGTAACAACTATGTTTCTGTCAACAAGTACCTTAAATGGAAAAGAATTAAGCGCTCCAACCAAAAGATAGAGTGGCTGAAAGGATAAGAAAACAAGATCAATACATATGAAAAGGAAGGGGATGGAAAAAGATATTGCTTTGATGGACCTAGAAAGCATTTAAGTCAAAGAAGGATAAACACTATATGATTTCACTTATATATGGAATCTGAGGAATAAAAAGAACAAAAACAGACTCACAAATATAGTGGACAATTTGGTGTCAGACAGAGGGGAGGAAGGGTTGCGGGGCTGGGAGAATTGGACGAAGGGCTAAAGAAGTACGAATTAGTAGCTGATGGATGGTCACGGGGATGGGGAGCACAGCATAGGGAATGCAGTTACCATTAGTATGTTGGCTAGGTGGAGTGTCAGGGGATGGATGGGGTATTTGGGGGATCATTTTACAAACTATATAGATGTCTAACCAATGTACTGTATACTTGAAACTAAATTAAAAAAATATAGTATCAGTCCCCTGATATCCTCACCTCATCCTGCTTCACCACTTTTAACCCTATAAGGTGTTTATCTTCCTATTTCTGAATAAAATGGCTAGACTGTCATCTCTTAATTTACCCATTTTAATATTACCTATTCACTTGTTATTGTATATGAGGATTCTGTCTCTTGCACGTCCCTTCTACCCTTCCGTCTTCCCAATATTCTTATGTTATATTTTTAAGTCAGTACGAATTGATTTCATTATAAAGACTATGTAAATATTGTTCATTGCTTAATAAAGTAATATAATGTGATTATATTTCCTGTCTTTATACTTTTTTGTTTTTCCCGATGCTAACTATTGCCACATTTTTTATTTGCTCTGTTTTTTTTTTAACTCTCTACCTCCTGTCTTTCCGTGCACTCCACCCCAGCTCCCACCAATGATTCTACATAATACCTGAAATTTAACTGTTTATACTTTGAAACTTATAATGTCTCATCTGTTTTTCCCCTTGGAATAATTTTTTCCTGAAGTTTTCTCTTTACTTTCTCTATTCTGGACTGGTAGTTCTCAAACCTGCTGCACACTTGACACAAAAGAGCCAGATGAGAGAAGATTGATTTTGGGGGGGTTAATGTAAATAGAGAAATTATAGGGTATCAAGTTTTTCTATGACTGTAACTTAGTAAAATTGCCAGTGTTGTTACCCTACCATGCTAAAATATTAACTATTTACATCTCTATACAGAAACAGTATAATAGTATAGAAAATATTGTAACAGGATTTATTATACATGCCAAATATAGTTTACTTGCATGTATTTATAGTTTGCTATAAAATAATATATAGTATTTTGAACTTTTTTGCTATGAACTGTGATTGAGTGTATGCCCAATGGAGTGGTGGTGAAGATTGGGGCTTTTTTTGGCATCATTATTAATATTTTAGAGTGGAAATAATCTGCTTTGGATTTGTGCTTTATTTTAGTAATGGGAATTTTGGGGTTTTTTTGGTCGATGGTGAAAAATTTTTGCAGGGCATACTTGACCAACCTAAGGGTTGCTAGGAATAATTGGAATTAGGAGCTTGAGTAAAGAAGAGGGGAAGGGACTGGGGGAGGTGGCGCAGTAGCAGATGTTTCTGAAGTAGAACATTAGGCAAGATGAGGGAAATAGAGGTAAATTATACCCTGTGAACACATGTGAGTAAGGCTAGGGCTTGAAAGCGAGAACTGAGACTAATATGGGAGAGGATGTTGATGTTCTGGTCTATTGCGATGCTTCCAACTTGAGGTAGAAACGAATGGGAAAAGCCATGTCAGCAGTTACATAGTTCTGTATTTAGAAAAGGAATTGAGAATTTTGAACAAGGTAGGTGTGGTGACTTTCTGTCAGTGTTGCTGTACTAAGTGTTTGTTTCCCTTCAGAGGCACCTGGATTAACTACTTGTAACCAGGCAATAAACACAGGCTCCAATAAAATAGGGATTCATGCAGAACCTTAAATGGACAGAGGGCTGTGAGGAAGTACCTTAATATCTTAAAATCTAGACCTGAAAAAGATATTAAGTATTTTACTGCCTATCCTCTCCAAAGGACAGACTTCTTAGGTACATTAAACTATTACACCTTTCTCAATTTTAGTTAGGCCTTGAAAATATTGAAAATAGTATAATTTTCTCCTAATAAGCCTATACTTAGAAGCATATCATAGTTGTCTCAAGGTAGATGCGAAACATCAAGGAAACAAACATTAAAATTTTCTAGTCATGCTAATGTTTATCTCATATAGATTTCTTGACCAGAAATTCAGTGAATAAGTTTTCTTCAGGCTATTAAACTGTCTTAATCTTACTCAGCAGTATTCACTGAAGGCTTGCTATATACCAGATACACTGGCTACAGACTGAGAGAGGTATGAAAAATAGGTACACTGCAGTCCCCCTGCCCTCTAGGATTTTATAATCTGGTTGAGAAATGGAACATAGACAAATAAATTTATGACTAAGAACTCAGAGCAATAAATGAAAAGTGATATAAACATGCTGTATGGAAAATTAGTGCTATAAGAACAATTCAGAATAGGAAGAGAAGACTTTAGGCCAGGTGGTCAGAGACCTAGCTTCACGGAGAAGATGGAATTAAATAGGCAGAAAAGAGTGACCTATTTATTTACTCAATAAATATTGAACCCTTCCTGTGTGTGAAACACTATTACAGATACTAGGATGACAACATTAAACAAAAGAGATAAAGTTTCTACTTTCATATTCTAATGCTCATTTATTGAGTGAGGAAGATAGACAATAATAAACAAATGGAGCCAGGTCTATACCTGTCTGTCTGTCTGTCTGTCTGTCTATCTATAGATATCTTTCTATCTATACAACTAGTTATACACACACACACACACACACATACACACCTGCATTTATCAGTTATGTTCACTTGCCATTTGGTCACACCTAGTTGCAAGGGAGGCTGAGAAAGATAATCTTTCTAGTACATGGCTGTGTACATGGCTGTGCTAAAAATTATTTTACTGTTATTTTGCAAGTGACAGTCTTGGCCACAGAGACTTCAGGGTTGCTTGGTAGCCAAGTCTAGGATATTCCTCAGAAAGCAACTTTGACTCTCTTTATATATATATTCTCAATTAGAGCCTAAAGTTCTATACCACACTACAGAAATATTGTTAGCTTGCAAATTGTTCATTGCTACTCTAAGGACAAATA
The DNA here is from genome assembly GCF_000325575.1 of Pteropus alecto. Classification (NCBI taxonomy): domain Eukaryota; kingdom Metazoa; phylum Chordata; class Mammalia; order Chiroptera; family Pteropodidae; genus Pteropus; species Pteropus alecto. The sequence goes on along the minus strand of NW_006439568.1, from coordinate 22,510,077 downwards.
TTGTCTTTGCCCAATATTTCTAACCCTCTTCATCTGATAATAGAACTCACCTTCCTTTGGCTAAACAACATTCTTCTATTCTATGTTTGGCTAAACAACATTCTTCTATTTTAGACCTTTCTTTGACCATGCCACACTCTTCTTCATCACTGTCACATGAAGGAAACCTGTCCATGTTAAGAAGAGACGTTGAACTCACAAAAATAAGCAAAGCTGAAAGACGGAGAGAGAAAGTCTTTGACATCGTCTGACTCATTTGACACAGTTCTAGTCAATGAGCTATAAAGGGAAGTGTTCTATAGATTTCTGGGGAAGACTTTACTTTCTTTTCTCCTTCTTAGAATAATGATGCTGGAAGGGACCAGCCACTCGTGGCCAAGTGATGAGAAACATGAGGATAAAAGCCACTCACTAGAGAGAGTGAAGTGGGTGGGTAAAATGATCCTGAAATGTGAGTGACATCAGGAACCACTGCAACCAGCCCTGGACTTTAGGTTATATGAAGAAAATAAACAAATGGTTAAGCCACTAATATTTGTCTTTCTGTTACATGAAGCCAAACTCAGTCCTCGCTGATACACTGTTACAGTATTCTAAGGTGGACATGATAAAATCCAGGAAAGTACTGAGCGTGCAATAGAATTTGATGCTGAATAAGTGCTTGCACCATGAATTAATAAACAGATTCCTTAATTTATAAGAATTCCTGTTTCTGTTCATAGAAATAGAAAAGATAAGATGTATGCAATATACACTCAAAAGAATTGGAAGAAATTGATGCTTAACTGTATGTTTGATGGAGACAGGTTAGGTACATATTGTGGAAGACTTTGACTACTAGGCTGATATGTTTAGATAACAGAGAGGAGTTGAAGTTAATTGAACTACAGAATGACTTCAACAGGTATGTTTCAAAACTCAGATCTATATTAGGCTGAACGTCTCAGATGTACTCACATATTGATAGGTATGTGATCTTGAAGCATAAATATCAGTTATATTTTCCTCTATTCTAATAGAATATGTTATATTGAAAATTGTATCAGATTATTTCATTTAGGATTTGAAATATCTGTAGGATGTAATATCACTCATTGTTTCCTACAATTCTTCTTTTGAAAAAATGAACACACTTCTTTTAAAATCAACTAAGTAGAAGGGTGAGAGAGCTAAGATGCCCTGAGTTATGTTCATTTGGCTGCAGTAATTATGCTGTTATTCCTGAATAACAAGTAATCATCTTATTAAGCCTACTTACAGAGGTAGTATATGTAAGGAGTAACACATGCTCATTTTCAAATCAATGTTTTAGAGTAAATAAAACTTTTGTAGCAAAATAAAAACCATATTTTAGGGGCAAAGAATAGAACCACATCATTGGGAATCTGAAGGTGGGGGTTCTTTGATCCACACACTACATATCCTGAAGAAGAATGAGGACTGCTTATAACACTAATTGAGCATTTCTTCCTTTGCCTCCTTCCTCCTCCTCCTCCTCCTCCTCCTCCTCCACTTAACCATTTGGTTTTAGGCATTTCCTTTGCTCTCCTAGTCTGTGGTAATGACACACTTGGTAACCTGTTTCACACATGCTTAGTACCTGTTCTTTTTTTTTTTTTTAATTAGAGTTGAAATTTACTATTATTTTATATTAGTTTCAGGTGTACAGCATAGTGATTAGACATTTATATAATTTATGAAGTGATCCCCCGATTAGTCTACTACCCACCTGGCACCATACAGAGTTATTACTATATTATTGACTATATTCCCTATATTGTACTTCACATCCCTGTGACTTTTTGTAACTACCAATTTGTTATACTCTCTTTTTCATAGTTAAAAATTGTTTTAAGGAAAATTTTATTTATAAAAAATTTAGCCATCATAAAATATACAGTACTTAGTCCATGTTTCTTAATTTCTAAAGTA
>NW_006439568.1:22495247-22508108 GCF_000325575.1 Pteropus alecto | reverse complement strand
CTTTTTGCTGTTATATGTGTATTGGCTTTTCCACAGCTGTCTAGAGAATTAAGAACTACATAAAGCTCTACATCCAGCTGTCTATGAAGCATAATAAAGTTACATTTTAAAAAATGTTACAGTCAAGCTGGTCAGGTCAGGTAAAACCCCCTTAGTTCTAGCTGCATCTCCATCTTCAGTCAGCCTGTCCTCTCAAGACTACTATACCCTCATCTGCTCTCTCTAGGCCTCCTTCATCTTCTGTGCTTGTATTTCTTTGTGTGCTGTGTCTTCTCTCTGACCTTAAATTGTCTCTCTTCAGTAACTGCTCCTTTCTCACATATTTTTCTCAAATTTCCAATGCTATCTTTTAACACCGTATTCCTCATAACCTACAAAAATTGTATATAAGGAGGAAAGCTCTAGGAAAATTGGTTATAACTGATTCCTTATTATCTTTCCTGAGTAAAAATATGATAAATGATCTGACTGTCCAAAATAACTGCAGGTCCATGGTTTGCTTGGTTTCCTATCCGGCAGTTTGTACTTTTTTCTAATAAGCAAACTTCTGGACTTTCAGTTACTATTACATTAAAGAATCAACTTTTTAAAAATATTAACATCAGAGCCATAGGAATGTATATAATTCTCATCTAAGATTTCATACATTTTTAAATTGCTTATTTCTAGAACTTTGGCCCTTCATCAAAGGTTTTCTGCAGCAAATGACTAAAAATCTTCTCCTAGAGTATAGAGGCATATAAAATAAATACCAAAGCCTAAACCCAATAATCTTCCTTCTACACTTTTTAAGATTCCTAGAATTCAGCAAATGTGCCATAGGAGGCTTCCCACCTTTCTTTCTAAAAACTGGTGCATTCAGTAATGTACCTTTGGAAGGCAAGGAAGTCCACTGGCAACAGTGATTTTCATTAGCATCAGAGTGTCCATTACTAAAGTATACTTATCCAGAATCTGTAACAGTAGCTGACACTTCTTGGGTACTCACTATGGTACACATATGGAAACTGAGTCTCAAGAAAGTCCCATAATTTGCCCAAGATTACATAGCTAATAGGTATCAAAGCCAGGCTATTCCCCTCTTTTCGCACCCTGTGAATGTGTTGGTTAAAAGAGCTGTTGGAGGTGATCTAACTGTTATGGATGTGGGTGTTTACAGGGATATTTAAGCAAAAATTAATACATATTAATATAAATGTAATTGTTCTCGTGTAAAATTTGCATTTTATTGTATGGCGGTGGTAAGCCATTGAAGGATCTAATACAAGAGCATACTTGATCAGATTCACATTTGGAATATTGGCAGATGGATTGGGCAGTAAGCCCATTGGAAGCTCTAGCAGTAAAATCCAGATAATGAGAGACTGAAATGAAACACTGATTTAGGGAAGAAGAGGAGAAAACCCAGTAATGGGCTAACTTTGCATTTGCTTGAGAGGATGTATATAAGGAGGAAAGCCCAAGGAAAATAGATTTCAACTAATTATTATCCTTTCCTAATAAATATATAATAAATGAACTGGTTCTTCTCAGTGCATGCATTAAAGGGGAGACAGTGCTGTTCTAAATTGGATGGCAAAGAGCAGTGACTCTCCTGCTATGTGTTCGTTTATAGGCATCAACTGTTACTGAATTTGAAGGCCACAGACAGAGTAGGATCGCCCTGCACTTTGCACCTACTTGAACTCTTGACCAGCTCAGTATACCATTTATGCCCCCAAATAAAAATGGTGTGCTGGGCTGTTTTCTTTTATAGATTCAAGAAAGGGTTATTATTTACTTGTTTATTGTTTCGTGTTTTTTTTTTTTTAATATGGAAAAGAAAAGAATGTTTAAATATAAATGGGAAAGATTCATTTGGGAGGATGAGGAAAAATCAAGAGTGTAACATTCTTAAAATAGTGAGAAAATAATACTCTGCAAATAAGAGGCCGAGAAGTTGACATTAGGATGAAAGATACCTCTTCTAATGCAACAGAAGGAAAGAAAGAAGCTTTTCACAGATGTAAGTAGATTCAAGAGTTTTGTGATAGAGAGTTGATGATTTTTTTCACTCCATGAAATAGAATGTAAGGACATCTATTAAAGGTATAAGGCTTAGAAATTTGAGATAAAGGGCAGAATGCTGTTTGTTCTACTTAAACTTTATTTTTTACCTGGTAAATATAGATTGAAATGTACAAAGATGCATACAAATAATGGTAAATTATAAATATTTCTAAAAATTAAGACCAGAAGAACAAAAACAATATGAATTCAGGCCACATGTTGTGAACCTCAAATTTGGCTCTCAACTTCATGGCAGCCAAAAGAAAAGGGAGATTCAGATACTAATATATTGCCTAAAGGTTTTACTGATTTTTAGAATGTATATATCTTTTTAAATAGATTTTTTATTTTAGAATCATTTTAGAGTTATGGAAAAATTGCTAAAATAGTGTAGAGAGTTCCCATATACCTGCACTTATTAATATCTTAACCTTAATATGTACATTTGTCACTAGCGAACCAATATTAATACATAATATTAACTAAAGTCTATACTTTATTTAGATTTCCTCAGTTTTTGCTTAGAACATTTTACTAATGTCCTTTTTCTGTTCTGGGATCATATCAAGGATATACCATATTACATTTAGTTATGTCTGCATAGGCTCCTCTAGACTATGACAGTTTCTCGTATTTTCCTTGTTTTTGCTGACCTTAACAGTTTTGAAGAGTACTGGTCAAGTATTTTTTAGATTGTTCTTTAATTTGGATTTGTCTGATGTTGAGCTGGGATTATCTTTATTAATCATTTGGAATTCTTTTGTACAGGAGTTTATCTCTTTTTCTTTAAGATTTAATAAATAGAAAGATGGGCCTTTAATACTTAAAAATTGTAAAAATCAATGAGCAGTATGGATTGCAACTGTAGTTAATCCCTTATATCCCAGGTATTTATGTAGTCTCTTAGAGGTTTAGTCTCTTCATCTGAAATATGAGAGATTTGGATTATGCTAGTTGGCCTTCACCTCCCTTTCTAGTCATTTAGTGGGTTTTTGATGACCAAAGGGAAAGCCCAAGACTGACCTCCAGTGGTCATGTGCTGCTGTCCAAGAAATAAATGCCCGTTGGTTGACCTGAGATGAGTTGGAACAACCACGTAGTTAAAAAGGTAATACAGCAAGGCAGTTTCTAATTTATTCATCATTTATTGGTAGTTAATAACAAGTCTCAACTTCTCTCTAGTATGACTAGAGAAGTTTCTTTCCAGAAGTGACCCAAAAATCTTTTTCATGTTCTCCTGAAATTTGAGCCACTTAGAAAGCAATGAGTGAGTCTAAACTTTCTTCATCAGTATATGGATAACTCTAATTCTGGATATAGCCATTTCATAAATGTCTCTTCTGCTTAAGTGAATTCCTCTCAATAATTTAATAGAGTTTTTTGAAGTCATTAATTTTAGTTCTCTTAAAATAGTTAATGAGGTTAACTTCCTGTCTTTCTCATTTTTTCTTCAAGGCTAATCTCTCCTCATGAAACTATATTCACATAAATTCTAAGAGATTCTACCCCATTAATCTCAGAAGACATTTGTGAACCTATGGAATTTGGGTGTATTTCTATAGGGAAAATTCCTCTAATATTATTTTAAGCATTCTTCAGGGGGTGGATCTAGATTTTCTGGGATCTGGAGTTGGTCTTTTTTAAAAAAGAATACAAATTACAAATACAAATTTATTGACTTGATGGTAAATCTCCCTCAACCAGTCTTGGATGAAAACTGAAATTACCACTGTATTAGTTTTCTAATGCTGCTGTAACAGAGTACCACAAATTTAATAGTTTAGAACAACATAAGTTTATTATCTTTTATTTCTTTAGGTCAGAAGTCTGATTCAAGTATCTCATGTGACTAAAATCAAAATGTCAGCAGGGCTGCTTGTTTCTGGAAGTCCTAGGAAAGAATCTGTTTCTTTGCCATTTCTAGCTTCTGGAAGCCTTCTGCATTCCATGGCTCATGGTCTCTTCCTTCCATCCTCAGTGCCAACAATGGTGGGTCAAGTCCTTCTCACATCACATCTCTGTGACCTTTTTCTGTCATTATAACTCTCTCTAACCACAATAAGGAACAGTGTTCAACTTTTAAGAACTCATGTGATTAGATTGAATCCATCCAGATAATCCAGTTTAACTTCCCTATTTCAAGATCTGTAACCTTAATCACTTCTATGAACTCCCTTTTGCCACCTAAGATAACATATTCACAGTTTCTGAGGATTAGGACACAGACATTTTCTGGGGGCTATTAATTTGCCTAACACAACCACATAGGTGTATGGTCTCTGTCTTCTTTCAAAGCCCTTGGGTCTTACTGACTCAAAAAGCCACCAATGAACTATCTAACTCATACATATCTTGACATCTCGTCCAGAGTCAAACAACACAACAAAAAACCTAAGTGTCTCTATTGGGGAAAGACATGGAATGCAGAAAAGTATTAGAGATTGCTTATTGTGTATCCAATTTCAATTTGGAGGTTAGTATTATGCTCTTATAACAATTTGTCCCTGACTTAAGAAAAATAACTTTTATGAAAATTATATTTTCCAAAACAGAAGATTGCTGGCATTATCTTAATTTTTTCGTAAATCTCTTAAGCGTATGGCTTAAATGGAAGATAGCTAGATTTTCATATCTGCTTCTGTATTCAGTCTGTTGCAATATGTTATTTTAGTTGAAGTATAGGAAGAAAAATGCAGCATCACACATATAATGTAGTCAGAAAAGGGAGTATTTCAATAACCTTTAAGATAATTGTGGGTATTCTTTGATATATAATAAAACTTGAGGTATGGAAGTTTCTTTTTTTATCTATTCAAAAAAATGTTATTTCCCAGAAACGTTAAAATTAATGAAAAGTCATATGTCATTTTGAGTAGAAAGAAATATATTTTTGTTATTTTGTGATATACTATTTTTGTATCTTATTTCTCCTATCTGAACTACTTTCAGTACTTCCATAATCTAAAGAAATTCAGAAATTAAATAATCTCCATCTTCATTTTAAAATGAGGGAACATTGGAAATCAATTTTTATTTGTCTAAGGTTGCTGTCCATTTTAAGTTAAAACCTAGGCTTTCTGATCCTTAAGCGCTTAACTTTTAAGATTACTTTACTAGAAAATCTATGTGAAATATCATGATGCCTTAGTAAAAGTCCAAAGTGTAGGCTTAATTTGTTTATCTCATTAAATAATCTTCAAATAATCATCTTTTAGGCTTCAAAAGTGATTATATAAATACTCTTAGAAAGGAGTCAAGGGAAATGGGTGATAGTAGTCAAGGGGTACAAACTTGTGGTTGTAGCATGAATAAGTTAGTGATCTAATGTACAGCATGGTGACTGTAGTTAGCATTGTGTTGTATCCTTGAAAGTTACCAAGAGTAGACTTTAAATGTTCTCACCACACACAAAAATTGATAACTATGTAAGCCAATGGATGTGGTAACTAACCTTATTGTGGTTATTCATGGTATGTACTTATACCAAATCATCACATTGTATACCTTAAACTTATGTTATATGTCAGTTATACTTTCATAAAGCTGAAAAAATACTCTTAGTTTAGAAATTGAATATGAATTATACTGATTCTAACATTCTCAAGCTAAATTACCCTAAGTAGTGTTCTATGGAAAAATGAATTTATTTAAACATATTAAAGAAATATTTTAAGAATGAAATACACCTTTAGTTATAAAACCTGTTATTGTTGCAAAAAGACATGACTTTTGCAATAAGTTGAATGACTTAGTATATTATTTAATCTACAAATTAACTTTCTACATAAATATAATATCAAACAAATAATGTATAGATATTTAGTTAGGTGGTTGAAATCTGGGTGATTTTTGTCAGTGCTTTATTTGTGATATAGTTTTGGCACAAATGATACTATTTGGGAAAACTTTTAAATTGCATATTTGTATATCTTAAAATTCTCAAGAATCATGTTATTAATAATGATGATGACAGTGATAGTAATAGATAATATTCATTTACTATTTACCAGGTACTATACTGTGTTATTACATGCATCATCCCATTTAATTCTCAAATAGCTATGTTAGAAAGATACTGATATTCTCAAGAATAAATAGACCAAAAAAAAGAAAAAAAAACCCAAAGCTTTGGGTCTGGTAATCACTGACATATATTTATTTGCCATAGGAGTAATTTCACTACCCTAAAACAGCTTTTACACCCCCTAAGCAGTCTTCTGTTTGAAAATAGGAATTTTGAGGTAGATTTTTTTTCCCTCTAAATTAGATTCTATTTTAACACTAGTAAAATGGAGTAGAACATCTTCTAGTCTTCTTATAAACTTAAATTTTTCTTTCTTTCCAGAAATGTTCTCATAGAATGAATTTGATTAATTTTTTACATAAAAAATAGAGGAAGGATAACATGTGATATGTAAGAATTTTAGGAGTCTGTATTTGAGGACTCAAAATTATAAAGATGACGATAATCTTGACAATCATTTATTGTATACTTATTATTAGCTAAGTACAGTAACTACTATATGAGCATTATCTCAGTTCTCTCTATAACTCTGTAAAGTACAGATACTATTCTTATTCTCATTTTTCACAAGGGGAAACTAAGGCACAGGGTTTTTTTAAGTTACTGTCCCAAGATCAAATAATTGATAAGTGGTGACGCCAGGGTCCCAGCCCAGACTGTATATCTGAAGCGCTGCTGCCTTTGCCATCAGGCTCCAGTCTGAATGCTGATCCTGGCTTTACCACTTACTAATCACAAGCTCAGGCGTGTTTCTTAACTTCTTTAAACTTGAAATTTTCTCATCCGTAAAATGGAAATGAGTGGCAGTTCTTAGCTTTTCATTACTTTTTGAGGGTCACAAAAATGTTGGCAGTTTTGGGGTGCTTGTTATTAAATGAGAAAGTATAGGGTACACAGAAAGTATAGGGTACAATTCTTGGTACATAGAAGTGCTCAGTAAAGGAAAATGTCTATAGCAGTGATAATAATGAAATAAAGTCTCTCTTATTGAGTGCCTTATTTCCAGCCACATGACTCTTACTACTATGCAGCAGTACTAAATATCCTCCTAACTGACTCTGCCTTCTATCTCATTTTAATCTAGTCCATTATACACAGCAGCCAGGAATAATTATCCTAAAGGTTTTTTGAGGGTCATATTACTCCTTTGTTTAAAAACTTTCAGTGTTTTCCTTTTGCCACCTGAATTGAATAAGAACTCAGCCTGATACCAAAGGCTCCAACTTCTCTCTCCTGCTTTCTCTTTCTTACCTGTATAGTCCTCATTTCAGATGGGGACAGAGTTGCTTGGAAATGTTTTAAGTTGTCAGAATTACTGAGGATCCACAACCTGCATTTAGAGTGTTAGGGCCGGGGATGTTCCAAGTCCTTCCATGAGTGTTACTAACAGTCTCAAACACAAATGGCCTCACCCAAATGTGGGGGGTCAACTTGTTCTGCCTCCCTATTTTCCTATTATCATTCCTTTATCCTGCTATTTCTTTGAATTTTTCTACCTCTCCTTCTAAATCTATGGCTGTTGCCATCTTATCAAGCCTTTCAGGCCAAGCTTAAATATCACATATATTCCCAGATCTCTCCAGTTTCTACCTGAACCACTCTTGTACTTTTTTTAATGTTTACTTCTTAAATTGATTTACTCTTTACAGCTATCTATAGTTATTTTTAATGAAGATTATCATTTACTATCTTACAGCTGTTATGAGGTCAGGCTCAAAGTCTGATTCATCTTTGAGTGCCCCAAAATGTATAGCACTATGTGTTAACGCCTTTCAGGAATTTCTGGAGGGTACAGACCGTATTTTAAATTCTTTGGGAAAGATGAATTCTTTCATTACCTATTTATCTCAGCATTGCTGCTGTCTTGCATATTGCCAGGTCAATAATCAGGGATAAATTCATGTTCTCTAAATCAGTGTTTTCCTCTTAACTGACTGGAAGTTTTTCGAGGCAATTAAAGCAATATTCTTTGTTTGTTTACTTACTTACATTCTTATTTCTCTGTTCATTCACCCAAAAAACTTGTACATCCAAGAAGATGGAAATGCTGGCAGGATCAGCATCTTCACTCTGTGTACCAAACAACAGAGGCATAATTCCTTTTATGTACTAGGTGCTTAATATCTTTTGTTGCATGAATTGGTTAGTAAGTTAAAGGTGAAAATGTTTTCATGCCTTCATACCGTTTGATAAGAAAGTATCATAGATGTCAAAGCAGCTCAGGACCTGAATGATAGATTATGTAAGTGTAAAGCTAGGTAGATAGAGTTTATTTTAACATGTTGGCATCCTATCAAAAATATACTCTGAACAGACCATTTTTTATCCTAGGAGAAAAAAGGACAATATTGGCTTTGGCTTAATGTATATAGGACCCTCTTAGTGCTTACTTAATTTTCACTTCTCTTCAATTAAACAAGAATAAACTAATAAAAGGCAAATTCAAAGGAGTACATAGATTTACAGTTAGAGATTACTTGTAGTCTGTGTAAGTTAATGTGATTTCACTAGAGAAAAATAGCTCCATGAAAAATCTTTTATCCTAAGTTATTATTCTTTTAAAAGTATTCCAGTACGAGAGGGAAGTCTCATGGGCTAGGTTGATTTTAACCTGAGTTTATATGTGCATTTGGACTTGATCCAGATTATTTAAAATTGCTCTGCTTTACTTTATTATTTAAAACAGAACTTTATGCTTTCATTATTTGGATTAAGTATAAATTTATTTCATCTCATAATAAAGTGATAATCTAAGGTAAAAAAAGGCAATTTTAGCTTATCAAAATCAATATCAGATCTACTGAAACTTGCCTTTGTTTCAGTGCAAGTCATTTTCTTATATTAGTAATTATATTATTAGTCATCTTCCAAATGAGGTAATGTAGCATAATGCAAAAAGCATTAAGATGGTCAGAAAAACTGGGTTCCATTCCTGGCACAACCACTTAATGGCATAGAAAGGTAGGCGAACTGTTTGATTTCTCTGAGCCTATTTCCTCATCTGTAAATCTGGGATAATACTCTTTAATTTTTAATCTTATTGTGAGGCCTGGAAGAAATTATGTGATTAAAACAAATTTAGGCTTGACTCTTTTAGTAGGTACCCTTGAATATTATAGTAGTTATCACTGCTGGAATTTGCTGTCATAGGTTAATGTACTTTTTTTTTTTAAGTTTATTTTTATTTGTTTTTTTTGTTTGTTTATATTATGACAATAGTTAACAAAATCCAGTAAGTTTAAGGTGTACAATTCAGCAGTAAAAAGTTTATTTTTGATAAGGAAAATTGTATACTTAAATATGTTTTGGCAGTTTGTAATTTTCTAAATTTCCTTTGGATTTTTCCATAAATCTAAACTAAATTGGAACTTGCACACTGTGGTATTATGAAACTAAGCATCAGAAAAATTGCTATAAAATTTGGTTTGCCACTAATGATAGAATCTTGTTCACATCACTTTCCCAATGTGGACTTTAGTTCCTCCATATAAAATGGGAGCATTAGGGCAAGGGAGTTGTGGTAAGAGAAATTAGACCCCTTTCAGTTCTAGAATTCGGTGATTATTTGTGATTATTCTGATTCATTCCAAGGGTCCAATTTCTTTTCAGTATTTTATCGTCCTTGTTTTTTATTTGATGTTTATATATAGTATGTAATTATATACAATATACAAATATGTGTAGATGGGTATTCTCTAAATTTGACGATAATCACTGGGAGTGTTCTGATAGTGTAATGGAAGGAATGGAGAGGCACATCTGAATGTATGTTTTTAAAAGTTCACACTGCCCAGGTGTAAAAGGTGCATTTGAGGACTGACTATAAACAAAAAGACCCAGTTAGAAGGCAGCTATAGCCTCTACTAGGAAGAGTACTAGATACCGTGAAGGGTCCAACCACTGGAATCAGCCTTGAAGATGATATGTGATGATTCACCTAGAGAGCTTAAAAAATATTTGCTGAGTAAGCAAAGAGCCATGTGTTGGACACTGATGAATGCAGAAAGACACTCTGTCCTTCAGAAACTTATAGTCTAGCTGACTATATAACCCATATATTAAAAAGTTTATATGACAAAATGATAGGTAATACATGAGTAGTATAAAGAGTTTTGACAGAGGAATTGGGGAAGGAAAACTCACTTTTAATTAGAGTTCTTATGGAAGGATTCTTGAGGAAGAATGAATTTTCTCATATGCATAAGGCCTAAATAAAGTGTTGGCGGGAGTGGCATTGTCCAAGTAGGTCTGTGGATTACGGGAAGTACTCTAGCTGGCTGGAGAGGAGGAATCGTCTAAGGATGTGATGTGGAGGGTGATGCTTGAACTGCAGTTTGGATCACCTCTGATGTTCCAGTGGTCTGCAAGTGTAACTGACAGAATATGTTGAAATATAACTTGTCAAATGCTTATCTTTCAATTCTTATTGTAAATAAAAATTTATACAAGTGAAAGAAAAAGAATTGCATCTGTGCTGTATGTTAAAAATAATTTCTCATATATTTGATATATTTTAAGACTAAAAATGAAGGTTGATGGTATAACACATAATATTGCCTTGGGTTTTTTAAACACATAACCTGCTTTGGACAGAGTTGGGTGTAACTCCTATAAAAAAACTAGAGGACAGTATGAGCCTGTACTTAGACATCCATCACATTGAAAGATTTATAAACAACTTTTCTCCCTTCATTTCTGTTACACTTTGTTGTTTTAAGATGGCAAAGTGAATAAATAGTGCCAGTCCCAGCTCAGGCAAAACTGTTAAGCAGAAAAGATGTGTTGTCCATTCTGTCTTCTCTCCTACTTTTTAGTTACCAACTTCATACTCGGCCCCGGCAGCTGATCAGTGATCTCTGTGCTGTTGCATTGTGTTATTTTTTGATGCTCTTTTCCCCTCCCCTCCCTTCTTGGTAAGTAGCACTTTGCTTTCCAAAGTAATAAATATTAACTATAAAAATAACGTAGCTCCTCGGAGAACTGCACTTTGTTTCATTCGCCTCCTGTGCCAGCCAGCTGGAAAGGAGAAGAGGGAAAGGTCAAAAGATCTACTTCTTCCTCTGGGTGACATTTAGGCAATTTTCCTAGCATTGTTTTTCATTTAATATCAACAGATAAAAAATAAATAAATAAACCCTTACACTAGTGAGCAGTAGCTAACTTACTATATTTCCTTAATAATCATTCCTCATGTTTGTATTTCACAATCTGTCAGTTGCTCCTCAGAGCAGTCTCAGGGATTTTTCAGGTTTGGAAACTGAAATCTAGAAAGGCGAATATCAGGGTTAATCGGGTTTAGCTAGAATTAGAACCTGAGTGCTGACTTCTGGTTAATTGCAGTCTCAAACGCAGAAGGAAAAGTGTTGGGATTGGGCCACAAAGTGGTTGTCTGCATGTGGAGGGCTGCTGGCAGGAACTCATCCAGACTTTTTAAAGCTTGACTAGAGTTTGTTTCTTTATAATCTTTGATGGAAATATAACGACTGTTCTTCAAGGAAGGCCTGAGTTCTGTGCATGAACAACCTCAGGAAACTGCTGCTGCTGTTTCTAAACTCAACCCTGGGAATGAAGTTCAGCAAAATGCCTGTTAGTCACTGCAGCCTCCCCAACTCAGTGAGCCCTTCAGATAGCTCTGTGCACCTGTTCCTTCACCTGCCCTCTCTTTTAGCTATTGGGTTTTTTTAAATTTATGCCTACAGCACCTGGTCTTCCTAGGTGGTCTCCCATCCAAGTACTAACCAGGCCCAACCCTGCTTACCTTCTGAGATCCGACATTGGGCTTGTTCAGGGCAACATGGCTATAGACCATGGAGTGTGACTCCACTGGGGCACCAACCCAGGACCTTCTGAGTGTAAAGCAGACATGCTAAACAATACACTATGGAACCACGTCCTATTGATTTTTTCCTTAAAGTGTTACTCTTTTGACTGGTTTTCCCTGTCAGCTATGATGTCTGTGGCTGAAAACCCTAAGAGTATTATACAGTAAGGAAGTTTATTGGCTCTCGTAACTTGAAATTCAAAAGTTCAGGAGACTTGAGAGTTACTTCATTCTAATACCGTTTCTTTTCTCTTGACTTCCTCTGCTATGCTGTCCTTGATATGTTGGCTTCATCCTTAGCCTGCTTTCCTCATGGTGGCATGGTGGTCATCCTAGTTCCTGGGTACGTGTCTGTACTTCATGGTATCCACTTGTTCCCCAAAGCAATCTTATAGGGGTAAGGAAGCTTTCCCCCAGAAGTGCTGAGAAAACCAATTTCCATGAATTATTAAACCAAATTAGGTCACATGCCCATTCCTGAACCAAGCCCTATGATTTAGGCAGTTCTCTATCTGATTGGCTTAGGCCTGAATTTTGAACCAATTAAAGAAGGAGACTTGTTACTCCCCCTAGATCCTGGGTGTAGGGTTTACCTTTCTTGAGACACATAGGATAGGTGGGGAGTTTTGTGAAAAATTAGATTTCTATTTGGATGGGGAGTATTAGAATGCATAATTGGCAGGTAATCAATAATGTCTGCCTTAATTCTTTTGTTTTTGTCCCTTTTGGCCTTTCAGATCAGTATGGAATGTTAAAGAGTGTGAGCTTTTGTGTAAGTCTAGTTTTCAGAGGCCTGCTCTAGTGCTTGGCCAGATCCCTTAACCCACTATGCCTTACTTTCCCTGTAGGAATTTTATAAGGATTAAAAATAATGAAGGTGAGGGACTTAGCACATAAGAACTCAGCGTTTAAGTATGGTTGTTATTAATGTTTTGTTGATATTTAAAATTGTAAGCAATAAGTGAAA
>NW_006439568.1:22481128-22495215 GCF_000325575.1 Pteropus alecto | reverse complement strand
CAGATAGTTATTAAAACTAGTGAACAAGGAAATGTTCATTAGAGAGTCTAGGTGGTAGGTATACTATAAAATAGCACATATAGTAGGCTTACTATAAAATTTAGTATAGTGTGGTAGGCTTAACTATAAAGTTCTTTCATCTTTTTTGTGTGTTTGAATATTTTCATGGTGATGTATTGAAAAAAATAAATTTATAAGCATGATAGTATTGCAGTAAAAACCACTGAGGGTGACTCAAAAGAACTAGAAGCCAAAATTTCTCTTCTCAAGACAGCAGTAATGTAACTTAAGTGACAATTTAGGTGAATTGTTAGAATGATACTATCCCTTATGTCTCAAGCATTCCATTTCTTTATGAGGAAATGCACGGTCTGAATTCTGGGTTTCTTGCCTTGAAATTGCTTGGCATTAACCATTTTGTGTGAGCAACCTATGGCACAAAAGGATATTGAGGTGTATGTTAGCTCTCACTAAGAGTTAGCTATTCAGAAATAAAGGGGTGGGAGGGGAAGTGTACACAGAAGGGCAATCAGGAAAGGGACTTTAATTGACTCTCTGTTATGTCAGAGGTTCTGTGATTATAAAGATGAATAAAATATCTTTCATACCTTGTGTCAGAAGACACCCCCGTAAGTAAATGATTATGGTACTCAGTAAAACTGACATAGTAACATTGTGTCTGAGAGCATAGTAGAGAAATAATTACTAAAGGAGCCTCATAGGTCTTCCACACTCCTTCAGTTAATTAAGAAAAAGTTGTTAAAGCTTGAAGTTATTTCTACAGAGTTTTGCTACTTTGTTTGTTTGTTTGTTTAAGAACACAGGATCTCATTCTATTGCTAACTCACTAAGATTCATAAGAAACCTAGAACTCCAAAAACTGGATACCTGCCATCCTTTTCAGTAAAATTTTCAGTCTCTCTGCACTTGGTGACATAGTTTAGAAAGGTTACCCGCATACTCTCTCTTCTCCAGAAATAAGAATGGAGGGCCATCAAGGTCAGGCCAGAGTCCTTACAAAATTAATTGACGACAGTCAGGACCAAGACCTTGACATGAATCCCCACTGCGGTCTTTTCCCTCCCCTGCCATGTATCATCACCTCATCTCCCACAGACTGTATCACAAAAGTCTGCTCTGTTCGGACCCGAGCACTTTGGAATCAGTCCAGTTGACTCTTCTTTTAACATAT
Source organism: Pteropus alecto (assembly GCF_000325575.1). Lineage (NCBI taxonomy): Eukaryota > Metazoa > Chordata > Mammalia > Chiroptera > Pteropodidae > Pteropus > Pteropus alecto. The sequence goes on along the minus strand of NW_006439568.1, from coordinate 22,494,023 downwards.
AATGTGGCCATCTTTTCATTGCTGTTTCCGCTTTACCATGCTGCCTCCTGTATCTTTACTGGGGCTTTTTTGTTCTTTCATTTTAATGAATGTTTTGTTGTAGAATTCATTTTAATGGAATCAGACCTATGTAAGATAAATCATTTTTGTAACCATTGTCTAGGCAGTTAATAGAAGGACATGGGATTAAAAGAGTGAAGAAACCTCAAGAAAGTTTCTCAGAAGTCTTTCACCAGTTTAAAAGAGTATTCAAAAAACTTCTTTCTTTTTTTGTAAGATGGTAGAATGCACGAATGAAGAAATGAATGAGCAAAAACAATAGAATCGTCATGTGTAAAATTTTTGGCAAACTATAGACAATAATAACTTCTAACATGGGTATAACCCTTTAAATCCATGAAACTTTTTCACTCACATCATTTAATTTAATCTCACACCATCCCTATAAAGTAGATGTTTTCTCTATTTTATGTTGTCATCAGTGAGATAAAAAGATGTTAAAGTCCCATCACAGGTAAGTGAAGAACCAAGATTTGACCTCCAGATCTTCTGATTCTAATCCCAGAGCCATGTCATCCTGACCAAATTGTTCTTGAACCTAGGGACATTTGTTTTTGGTAAATGAAAGGCGAGCAGGAACTTTTCTTAATTCTTAATTGGTAGACGACAATTTCCAGCTACTGCAATGAGAGAAATGTTGGCTGTAATGAATAAAAGCCATTTTATATAAGGTCTCCAATACAATTCTACCTAGAATAGAATGCCTAAGAAATAAATAGTAATATTATTTTTAATCTATAAATAAATATGTGATGAGAATGAGCTGGGACTATAATGTGAGGATTATGACATTTCACTGTATGAGGTTAATATGTTCAAAATGGAACCGCTGATCTTTTTCTTCCTCCAAACCTACTCCACCCATAGGCTTTTTTCATATCAGTCATTGGCAACTCCCATTTTTTATAGTTGCTAAAGCCAAAATTTATGAAGTCATACTCACCTCCTCTTTTTCTATTACACATTGCATCTAATCCATCAGGAAACCCTGTTGACTCTGTCTTCAAAATATATCCAGAATTCGACTCCTTCTCACTACCTTCACTGTTTCCTGCTAGTCCAAGCCACCATCACCTCTCACTGACATTGCTAAGCAGGTAGCTTCCTGACTCATCTCCTTTTTGTACCCTCTTTGCCCCGCCTTATATTCTCAACACTACTGAGCCATAGTGATCTTTTAAAACCTAGCTGATTCTTTTGTCCCCTCAAAATCTTTCTTCACTGGCTCCTATTTCTCTGATGCTTTTTATAATGATGCTTCCAGGCTATAAGATTTGGCCCTGGCATTCTTTTCATCACTTACTCCACCCCAGCCACACTGGCCCCTTCATTGTTTCTTGATTATTCCTGCCATCACTCCTGCCACCAGGCCTTTGCAGAAGCTCTTTCCCAGCAGCAACCCAAGTCCTCACTCAAATGTCTCCATCTTAATGAAGGCTACCGTGACTGACCCCCTTATCTAAAACTGCAGTCCTTCCTCAGAACTCCTGGTCTCCTTTACCCTGCTCTTGTTTTTCTCATACGTTGGAGCTCTGTACCAATTTGTTAAATGAATATATTTAATGAATGACTCTAAGCAAAGAATTTACAGTTATTGAGGAGGCAATACTCTGCTGGTTCTAACGGCAATTGACTAATATGAAGTCCTATGTGATAAAACTACCGATAGAGGTGATAGAAGTGAGAGATATCAGTGGACTGAACAGTTAGTCCAGTTACAAAACTCCTCAAGTAAAGACTAATGGCCTTTGTTTTTAAAAGGAAAGGAAAATGTATAATGAAATTTCTTGTGGCTTCCTAAATATTACTTATGTAGCACTCGACATAATATGGCTCTCCCAGATCTACAAGGAAACCAGATATTCTGCATTCATTCATTCAACAAGTATTTTTCAGTGTACCTATTATGTGCCAGTCACTATGTTAACTAATTTTGAGTTGAAACTTGCAGCAACTGCAAAGCATCAGCTTTAGTATCTCTGTATTTAACATATAAAAATGAAGGGTTGACTGGTTTGTTAGGTTAGCTTGTCAGCATTGTCTGTATGCATTCCCTCAGCTTTTTGAAAATCAGATACTCTGCACATGCAGACATTCAGAGATAATGCTACTTACCTACCATTAGTAGGACATGCACTTGGACTTGGAATTATTCTTTTGCAATAATAATGTGAATTGTGGCTCACATTTGCAAGAGCGTTAGCCAAAATAAGAGGTATAGGCTATGTCTATGAAACAGAATTTTTTTCCTGTATGAATCTAACTTAACTGACCCAATACTAAATGAATGGACTTACTTAGACAGTCTATTATGGGCTCATGAGATATAGAGATTTAAAAATGTCACTAGTAAGTTGTGTCTGTCATTTGGTGGCCAGTGCAGGTTTGATCCCAACAGTATTTTTCTAATACTCTGGCTAGCCCAGTTCTTTTGGTTTAAAGCACCATTTCCCTTTTAGTGTAGTAAGCACTTTTTCCCCTATAAAATAGCACAGTCCTTGGAACGGAAACAGCATTAGGTCTTTGTAACTTGGGTAGTTTTTAACACTAGATTGTTTAGTTTGTAAAAATATTTGATTTAGACCGAGCTTGTGGCCTGATGATGTTTAGAAGAGTGCCAAAGTGTAGCTCATAGAAGATGCCAGTAAAAACCATAGTTGGAAGAGGTGAATAATGGTTGCATCATTTTCCTGGTAGGTGTAACTGGGACTGAAAATCCATCACTGCCATTTTAAAATGTGTTCCTAAGAATAAAGTCAACTAGTATTCTGTGAACTGCATTAAGTATCAAAATAAAATATCTGCCATTGCTTTTAGTCACTGTCCCGCTGTCTTTACATTGTTAAGAAAGCTGTTTCATCATTGTGTTTCATTGCCAAAAACAGCAGTAATACTTTCCCCTGAATTTTAATGAGCATTTTTGTTCCAGTGAAAACCTTGAACAAAATATTTTCATATTTTTCATTGTGATTTAACTTTGATATCAGGCAACTTCTTGTTAACAAACAAGTTTTGTAAAGTGTCTGAAAACTTTAGTTACTAAAATAATCTCTTTTAAATAAATTTTAAAGACTAACGGAGCAGGGAAAAAAGCATATTTGGTTAAAATAAAATGGAGTTTTGTGAGTAACATACAATAATTAGGCCAACACAACAGATCAGATTTCTAAATTAAAATATAAACAAAAGATTTTAAGATTCAAATGAAGGACATTAAAATGTGTTTAATTCTTCTTAAGTAGTGTAGGATACTTCTAGAAGTATTGAATGTACAATTCCCTGACTCCTCTTGTGAATGAAATACATTTCAGTAATTTGTTTGTTTGCTTGTATGCTCTCAGCTGTGTTAGGAGCAGAGGTGCAGAGTAGACAGAATCACAGAATTACCTCCTTCTGCTTGGAGAGTATGGGTCTAGGGCAGAGTGGGGAATAGACAGGTAGAATGGGAAATGAGTCATTGGCATCTGATAGATTTGAATACACTGATTAGGGTATGGAAAGTGGGTAGCAAAAGGAAGTAGTGTGATCCTTGTGTTTTCTTTAGCCCTTAGACCTGGAACCTTTCTTTTAAGGGAAGGATTTTTCCTTCCCCTTCAAAATGGTTGCGTTGAATTCGGGCATGCCCTCTTCATTGAAGAGTAGAATACAGGGCACTGCCCCATGGGAAAGTCAGTAACCCATGAACACAGGCTACTTTATCCACAACAGTTCTTGGGAATATTTCTCTACAACCTCAATCACAATTTATACTTGTTTATAAAAGAATAAAAAAGCAGAGTGAGAGAGAGAAATGAAGATTAACTCTTCTAATTTTTTTCTTAGTTAGCAAGCATTCCCTCCAATCTGACTGCAAGTGTGTCTATTTGATCTGATATTTATATTGCCCTTATTTCACATTTTTAATTCACTTTATACCAGAGGCCAAGACTGCAAGGAACACTCAGTCAGAAGGGACTGGGAGAAAGCTGGATAGAACCTACAGGAAATTCATTTTCAGACGAGGGTTGTTGATAGAATGACCCTATAATTTATCATCTGAACAGGAAAGTTTTAAGAATAAAGATCAGCAAAGTTGGCAAACCCTTAGACTGATCAAGAAAAAGAAGATTCAAGTTATTAAAATCTGAAATAAAAGAGGACATTAATACCAACTTATAGAAATAAAAAGGATTAGAAGAAAATACTGTCACACACCGTATGCAAAAATTAACACCAAATGGGTCAAGACCTGAAGGTAAGCTAAAACTATGGAACTCATAGAAGAAAACATGGGAATAAACTTTTGTGACTGTAGATTAGGCAATGATTTCTTAGATATGACACAACAAGCTTAAGCAACCTAATTAATAGGACTTCATCAAAATTAAGGAAGTAAAACAAAATACCCTTAAAATGGGTGGATATTATCAAATCACATATCTGGTAAGGGATTTGTATCTAGACTGTATAAAGAGCACTTACATGTCAATAATAAAAAGACAGATAACCCAGTTCAAAAATGTGTGAAGGGTCCGAATAGACGTTTCTCCAAAGAAGATATACAAATGGCTGAGAAGTACTTGAGGAAACTGTCGATATTATAGCCATCAGGGAAATGCAAATCAGCACCACCATAAGATACCACTTTACACCCACTTAGGATGGCTATGATCATAAAGAAAAGTGTTGGTGAAGCTGTGGAGAAATTGGAACCTTCCTACATTTGGTGGGAATGTAAAATATCAATGCTCTTTTGGAAAACAATCTGGCACTTCCTCAAAAGATTAAACATAGAGTTATATACACTAACAATTTTACTTATAGATGTATAACCAAGAGAAATGAAAATATATGTCCACACAGATATTTGTACCTGAACATTTTAGCAGAATTATTCAAAAATAGCTAAAAAATAGAGGCAACCCAAGTATCCATCAACTAATGAATGAATAAAATGTAAGTGTATTTATACAGTGGAATGTTACTCAGCCATAAAAAGGAATGCAGTACTGATGCATGCTACAACATGGACGAACCTTGCAAGCATTGTGCAAAGTGAAAAAAGCCAGTCACAAAGACAACATATTATATGATTCCATTTATATGAAATGTCTAGAATAGGTAAATCTAGAGACAGAAAATAGATTAGTGGTTGTGAAGGGCTGGTGGAGAAAAAGGAAAGTGACTGCTAATAGGTACAGGGTTTCTTTTTGGACTGATAAAAATGTTCTAAAATTGATTGAGGTGATGGTTGAACAACTCTATAAATATACTAAAAACATTGATTGGCATACTTTAAATAGATTAATTATACGATATGTGAATTCCTATCTCAAAGCGTATATTTAAAAAGTATATCAAGAGGTGGTCGACAAGAGGTGGCAGATTTGATCTTTGTGGCCCTCTAATCACATGTGTACATATTCATGACACAACCATCCTGTAGCAACTTTGCTTTTATCTGTTTTACATATTATGCATCCCACTAACCTCATCACCCCATAAGATTTTCTTTAAGAAAAGGGTATAGTGGTTAAAAATTAGTTTGAAAAATCTCTGGAAACAATGAGCTCTAGAACCTCTGCAAGCTCTATTAAGCCATGATTCTGATGCATTGAAATGAGAGTTTGAATTTGGCCTAGATTACTCTATTTTAACTTCATGTCGACCAAAGGAAAGCTGTGAACAAAGACAGTTTTTCCCACATAGCTGCTCACAGGTGTGACTTAGTGGAAACTGTGGAACTCAGCCAGGTCTTCGGTTCTCTGGTGCAGTTCTCTATCTCCTAGCTGTGCTTTCTGTTCTTGAATACCGTGATTTGCTAAAATAGAGACACCTGGTCCCAGCACCTTGCAAAAGGATTTTTCCTTTCAGCGTTTCAAAATACATTCATATACTGAAGAAGGCTTTCTCTGGCAGGCCATCTGTCTGAAATCTGCAGTAATAAAAAACCTCCCTAGGCCCTTAGATAGTCATAGTAGTATCTATAGCTTTACTCCTTTCTCCTTTCTCCTGCTCCTTTTTTCTTATTGTTCTACTCATTCATTTATTTACAAAGCATATATTTATGGAGCATCTATTATGTGCTCAGCGGAGCATTGAACAAATTAAAATTTTCAAATTGTAGTAAAGGCTATGAAAGAAAGTTCTGAGATGGAGACTCTGTAGATTATGATTTTAAAACGAATTCTAGTATATTACCAATGTCCAAAGCCCAAGTTCATCATTTACTAGTTCTGTAATTTTGAGCAAGTTACTTAACTTCTTTGGGCCTCGCTTTATCTTAAAATGAGGATAATAAAAGTACCTACTTTATAGAGTTTTTCTGAGAACTAAATGAGTTGATATAGAAAAGCGCCTAACATATACTAAGTATACAAAGAAAAGTGCCTGACACATTCTAAACATTGAATTAATGTTATCTGTGCATTGTATCATTGCTTTAGGGAAATCAGGGAATCGCCTAGTTAGGTTGTCATTTTTGCCACCTTAATCACCATCCTCACCATCATCCCCATATACTTATTCACTTCATATATATGGTAGTGAGGGGTGAGTTAGAAAGGAGGTCCCAGAACATTGGTTACATTATTCAGTGGGCAGTGCTTTGCCATGACCAGTTTCCGAGCTGGAGTGATCAAATAATATTTCTCTCATTCAGCTCCTGAAGCTCAATACATATATTGCTCTATTTCACATTCCCATCATTCTCATCTGGCCATTTACTTTCTGACTGGTGATGTTACCTGCAGTCTCTCTGCTCTCCAGTCCCCTACTCCTACTGCATATTTTGGTCATATTAATTTTTCTCAAGCACCGCTTTGTCATTTATTTGCTAATAAAGTTCACCCTTTATGATTAAGCACCTGGAAAGAATTAAATAAAGATGAGGGCCCCAGCAGCAACTTCATGAACTCCTAGGGCTCCACAAATCATTACTGAAGTGGATTCATTTCCTCTTTGAGGAGACTTTAGATCAAGTCAGAAGATTCTGGGAAACATGGTGGAGCGAGAGACATCCTCAGATCTCTCCCCTTGAAACAACAATAAGTTCAACATCTAAACTCAACAATAAAGTTCTTATAGTTTTCCATAGTCTATAGCAGTATATCTCAAACATGAGTGTGCATGAACGTTACCAGGAGTTTGTTATAAGTGCAGATTGCCAGGTCTCACCTTCACGTAAAATATTCTTGGCATGCAGCCTGAGAATCTCCGTTTTAATAAGCGCCCTAGATGATTCTGATTCAGGTAGTCAAGAGGCTCTGCTTTGAGGAAGATTGATATAAAACTAAGAATTCAGGTTTCATAACCTGCCACCTAGAATCTTGCTTTATCCTTCCTTTCCAGCTTTATCAGCCATTAATACTTTTGTTTGAGCCAAAGGGGACATTTCCTTTCCCATACACTACCCATGCTCTTTTATTGTCTTTTGTCCCTTTTTCATTTGTGTTTCTCTCAGCCTCAGTGGCCTTACTGTCATTTCAACAAGTCCAAATTCTGGTCTTCATTCAGGTGTATTCTGAACGAAGCTTTATCCTACAGCTTCTTTAGTAAATAAGTGTCTCTAACTTAGAAGGCAGGCTTCAAGTTTAACTGATCCTTATATCCATTCCTCCACTCACAGACCCAAGTGAGCACCTTAAGTTATTCAATTCATTTGTTCCTTTCTTCATTCTTTAAATATTTATTGAGTACTGTTCTAGGTATTGGTGATAAAGTAGAAAAATAAAATATTCATGGACCTTACATCCTAATGAGACAAACATTTGTAAGTAATTATTGAAAGTGTTTTGAGAAGAGTAATCAAGCGGTGCTGTATGGCATAAGTTAGGAAAGAGAAAGAGCAGTGAAAGGAAATTATGGAACTCTTGTAACTAACCAACGTAGAGTGGGAATGGCCAGTGAAGATAGAAAATACAAAGGAAACAGCAAGAGTAATTAATGAAATGAAAAAATGACCAGCAGTACTCGGTGGGGCCAAGAGGGCATATCTAATATTTGAGCCTTTTGAAGCCAAAATTCTCCCAGGAAATAGTCTATGTGTCATCAATTCGATTTTCTGGGGATGTGGTATGACTCTGTGTCTTGGCTCCATTTCTCTGTTTGCCACGTGTTTGTCTAGAATGAGGTCTAGGCCCAACCCCAGAAAAGCATCTCTAATTATAGCCCTCCCTTGAATCATTCTTAGCTGATTGGGGGTTTGGCTTTTTGGAAGAACTAAGAAGACATCATAATTGCACTAGAGAAGACTTTAAAATTTGGTGTGGTGGTGACTGTCATCATCTCCCTATGTGAAGATCATTGTGATCATTTATGATTCTTAAGAAAACAGGCAAAGTTAGGAAAGGCAGAATGTTAAAGCATTAGCATAACACGTAGACAGGTGGGGAAGCTGCTCACGTAGTCTGGGAAATCACTTTCTCCATTTTCGTAGTTGCTCAAGCTAAAAAACTCATTGCTTTTAACTTGTCTTGCTTTCATAATACTCAACATCCCTCATCAAATACTCTGTGTGCTTGTGTGCTTGAGTGATATATATCTAAAATTCTATTGTCTGACACCCCCACTATAATGTGAACTCTATGAAGGCAAGGACTTTATTTCTGCTATACCCCTAACCAATGCCTAGAACACAGTACAGGCATACCGTGTTTTGTTGCACTTGGCAGATATTGCATTTTTTATGAATTGAAGATTGCCACAATCTTGCATTGAGCACGTCTCTTGGCACTGTTTTTCCAACAGCATTTGTTCACTTTGTGTCTCTGTGTCACATTTTGGTAATTCTCACAATATTTCAAACTTTTTCATTATTATATTATGGTCAGCGATGTTTGATGTCACTATTGTAATTGTTTAGGTAAACTTGATAAATGTGTGTGTTCTGACTTTTCCATCAACCACCTTTCCCCCTATCTTTCTTCCTCGCTTTTGGCCTCCCTCTTCTCTAAGACACAACAGTATTGAAATTAGGCAAATTAATAACCCCGCAATGGCCTATAAGTGTTCAAGTGAAAGGAAGAGTTGCACATTTTTCACTTTAAATCAAAAGCTAGAAATGATTAAGCTTAGTGAGGAAGGCATGTTGAAAGCCAAGACAGGCAGAAAGCTAGGCCTCTTGTACCAGACAGCCAAGTTGTGAATGCAAAGTTAAAGTTCTTGAAGGAAATTAAAAGTACTACTTCAGTGAACACACAAATGATAAGAAAGAGAAATAGCCTTATTGCTGATATGGAGAAAGTTTTAGTGGTCTAGATAGAAGATCAAACCAGCCACAACATTCCCTTAAGTCAAAGCTGAATCCAGAGCAAGGCTGTCTTTTTAAATTTTATGAAGACTGAGAAAGATGAAGAAGCTACAGAAGCAGAGTTTGAAGCTAGCAGAGGTTGGTTCATGAGATTTAAGGAAAGAAGCCATCTCCATAACATAAAAGTGCAAGGTGAAGCAGCAAATGCTAAAGGAGCTGCAGCAAGTTATCCAGAAGATCTAGCTAAGATAATTAATGAAGGTGGCTACACTAAACAACAGATTGTCAGTGTAGGTAAAACAGCCTTCTGTTGGAAGAAGATGCCATCTAGGACTTTCATAGAGAGAAGTCGAAGCCTGGCTTCAAAGACAGATTGACTCACCTGTTATAGGCTAATGCAGCTGGTGATGTTAAGTGGAAGCTCATGTATCATTCCAAAGCTCCCAGGGCCCTTAATAATTATGCTAATCTACTCTGCTTATGGCTCTATAAATGGAACAACAAAACCTGGGTGACAGCTCATCTATTTACAACATGGTTTACTGAATATTTTACACCCACTGTTGAGACCTCCTGCTCAGGAAGAAAGATTCCTTTTAAAATATTACTATTTATTAACAATGTACCTGGTCACCTGAGTCTGATGAAGATGCACAATGAGATTAATGTTGTTTTCATGCCTGTTCACACCACATCCATTCTGCAGCCCATGGATCAAGGAATAATTTTGACTTTCAAGTCTTACTATTGAAGAAATACATTTTGATAGTGATTCCTCTCATGGATCTGAGCAAAGTAAATCGAAGTCCTTCTGGAAAGGATTCACATTCTAAATGCCATTAAGAATTGTGATTCATGGGAAGAGGTCAGAATGTCAACATTAACAGGAGTTTGGAAAGAGTTAATTCCAACTCTCATGAATGACTTTGAGAGGTTCAAGATTTCAGTGGAGGAAGTAACTGCAGATGTAGTAGAAATAGCAAGAGAACTAGAATTTAAGTGGAGGCTGAAGATGTGACTGAATTGCTGCGATCTCATTATCAGTTTCATGGATGAGGCATTGCTTCTTATCGATAAGCAAAGAAAGTAGTTTCTTGAGATGGAATCTATTCCTGGTGAAGATGCTGTGAAAATTGTTGAAAGAACAACAAAGGCTTTTGAATATTATATTAATTTAGTTGACAAAGCGGCAGCAGGGTTTGAGAGCATTGACCTCAATGTTGAAAGAAGTACTGTGGGTAAAATGCTATCAAACATTATCACATGCTATAGAGAAATTGTTTGTGAAATGAAGAGACAATGTGGCAAACTTCATTGTTGTCTTATTTTAAGAAATTTGTTATTTTCTAACATCTTGACCATTTTGCATTTCAAGTCCATTGCATTATTCAGGTATTGCTAATTTATGACACACAGAGAATCATGTAGCTTTAGTCCAGTTTGGATTTGATCTGCCATCATGACGTTAAAGGATAACCAATAAAAATTGTCAACTCAACCTTCAGCAATCACCACCCTGATCAATCAGCAGTCATCAACATCGAGGCAAGAACCTTCACAATCAAAAAGATTATGACTTTCTGAAGGCTCAGGTGATGGTTAGTATTTTTTAGCAATAAAATTCTTAGCAATAAAGTATTTTTAAGTAAGATATGTACATTTTTTTATACCTAATGCTGTTGATCGCGTAATAGACTATAGTTTAAACATAACTTTTACATACACGAGATAACCAAAAAAATCGTGAGACTCACTTTGTTTGATATTTGCTTTATTGTGGTGGTCTGGAACCAAACCATATCTCTGAGGTATGCCTGTAGATGTTCAATAAGAATTTGAATGATGTGAAATAAAATTTTATCCCACGTTTTGCTCAGTAATTTTAACATTGGCTCTTTCTTCAAGAAGCTCAAGAAATATTTTATCCCAATAAAATCATTATAGCTAAAGTCCACACATAAACTATACATGATTGAATAATGTTACCTTAAAAATCATATGATTAAAAAATAGAAATTTTATTCTTTAATGAGTTTAATGAGAAGTAAGTTTTAAAGGCTAAGAACTCTTTGATGGTTTTAATTTGGTAGTATTGTGAATGTGATTTTCTAAAATTTCACATTAACAAGAGACATTCTAATAAGATCATCTAGTAAGCATATACCAGTTATAATTAAAATTTATTTTTTAATTCATAGCTTCTTGAGAAAGTCTTCTCAGGAGTTTCCTACTACTTTAATGTTTGTAGAGATGATGCTTGATATTTGGGAAGAGGTAATCTACATTTTTTTAAAAACAAAACTTTTATTCAGGCTGTCTCACATGATCAAGAATATCCTTAAGGTACAGGTTGGATTGCTTTCATTAATATACAGATTGTTACTTTCTTAGAACAGCAAGAATTGCTTGGGACATATCAGCGTATGAGAATTTACTGATATTATAGAGCTAACCAACCAGAGCTATTGTTAGGAATATTTCTCAGATTTAGAAAATACTAAAAATTTCTAAAGATTGAAGTGAGAGGTTAATATGATCAAAGCAGTCTTTGTGGATGTTCATTTTAGCGTAGTGATGATTTTTGTGAAGTAGCAGAGAAGAACAAAGTTCTAATGGAAAAGAAGAATTGGCTACAGGGCATAAACAAATGTTTCTCTCTAACATCTTGACCATTTTACATTTCAAGTCCATTGCATCATTAAGGTATCGATAACATGACACACAGAGAATCAATACATAGCTTTAATTCAGTTGGGATTTGATCTGCCATCATGAAGTTAAAGGGTGGCCAATAAAAGTTTGTAAATGACTCTATTCTATAATTTCTTGATGAATTTCAGAAAAATCTTAGAAACACAATACTGAGATTCAGGTTTACTTTGAAGAGAATCTACAGTTAACTGAATCAGGTTTGTTTAGATTTAGTAAATAGAATATATAATACTGAAAAGTGGCTCAATATTTTTTTGTTAAATAACTGGATTCTGTTTGGCAATGAAAACCAGCTACTGGAAAAAGTGAATTTTAGATAAACTATTTTCATTATTTTTCAACTGTACTGAATAATAGGGGAAAATTACTTTTAAAATCATACTTTTGCTTCATTTTCATAAATCCTACATAGTTTCTTTAAAAGCATATATGTAATTTAAGAGATAAAATAATCAAATGAGGATTTGTATGTATTTTTATTGATAGAAATTTCTCCAAGTTCAACTGTAGTTTTCTTATCAGAAAATCAGGTTCGTGGTTGCAAGGCAGAGGCCCGCTGGAATAGTTAATCAGTGTATTCTACTTCTGAATTGCTGCAGAAACTAAATCCAAACTTTTTTGTGACTCGGAGAATGCACAGGCTCGGTAAACTTTCATCTCTTCAGGGTCAGGGCTGATTCAATCTTACGGCAAGTTTATGAGAGTGGCTGATGTGATACAGTTGTTTCTAGTAAAATCAGACGAGCCCTAAGGAGCCAATCTAAGTCCGTCTCTGAGTAAAATTCTATGAGAAACAGACTTCAACTCAGACACAATTGTAAACCCAGATATAATGAGGACTTGCAGCTGATTTAATCCTATTGAAAATCTTGACGCCACCACGGAACACAATGG
>NW_006439568.1:22446697-22481085 GCF_000325575.1 Pteropus alecto | reverse complement strand
GTAGCCACTTTTTAAGAGTTAACATGGCCATTTCAAAGCAGATTGTTGTTTCTCATGTGGCGACATGTGTTTTGATTAAGATTCAGGTTCCCAGAATGTGTGAAGTTTTATTTTTAAAAAACAGTTTATTACAGAAAGCAAACAAGTCAAACTTAAACTCAGAAGTTAGTATCAGTCAATTAGATCTCACCTCCTTGAACAAAAATGACCAACCTATTCCAGTTTCATATGTGAGAGACATAGAAAAAGACAGGGAGTGAGAATGAAAACTGTTTGTATGTTAAGACCTTGTATGCACAGTTTCGCCTGGAACTACTTTTTTTCCCATGAATTTAGAAGCCCCTGAAAATAAATATATGCCGTGAAATTATATTTGTATGAAAGGACGGACAGACAAAAATCTAAAGGTCAGCACTGCAGATAAAGTTTCAATAAGCAGAATTTGAACTTACTTGAGTGGGTTGGTTGGTGTGTATACATTTTTTGTTGTTTGGTTTATCATATTGAAACATACTGATAATGATCTAGCTATTATAATCAGTTTAGCACTAGAACTGGTCCCTTTTTTATAATTTATGACTTAAATTAGAACAATAGACCAAACGCGGACTACAGCGAAACACGGCCTTGCCTAAACTGTCTCCATGCTTCTTTTATTGCAGTTAGTACTGGTCTTGAAATGTGAATATTTGAGCTGATACTTAGCAGGCAGTAGTGGCCTCATACAGTTACTTCAAAGAGCTGGAAAAGAAACTTCATGAAAGGGAAAACTTGAAACTATAGTACTCCTTACCATTCTATCTGTTAAGCAGTGGTGGGTGTCATTAGTTCTGCTCTTTTGCATAATTACTGCAGTATTGTGAAAACTTTTTTTGCCTTCCAACTGGGAACAATTATATTATGTGGGATCTTGTATAACGTTTGGCTCAGAGAAATAAAATATAAAAAGCTCTTGTTTACTAGGACTCTATCTGTAGTGCTAGTGCATACAGTGCTTGTTCAAGTTTGTTTTTAAAAGAAAAATAGGGATTAATGACACTGAAGGAGGGAGGCTTTTCATGTCGAAGTCAATTTATTTATAATTTTTAAATGTAATTTAATGTGCTTAGATAAATTTTACCTAGTATATCACTGAGTTGCAATGGTAGAAAATGTATAAAGTGATAAAAATTTTTGAAGTGTAACGCTAACACCACTGAAAATTTGAGAATTTTCAGTAATTTAAAAATTTACTTTTATTGTTTACTTGATTTAATTAATTGATAAGTTGAAATCAAGTATTTCTGATTGTTAAAACAATTTTCTATTTATCTAAAGCTACCAGTATAGACTATCTCTGGGTTAAAGACATACCACAACCTCCCCCAGTGTCACCACCCCACCCCATCCTAAAAGCCAGACTTCTGAGAGATACAGCTAGAAGAGTATGTTTGCAAATGTTTAAACAATGAGGCACATAACTTTTTCAAGTTTGTAAAGTTTTTCCTTTGTAATTTCAGTATGTGAAACCATTAAAATACTGTAACCAATTTTTTTATTGTATTTGATTTGGTAAGATAGACAAGATGTTTACTTCTTTGAAAACACTACTACATTTTAGCGAAGGGCAGTAAAATTAGAATAAATGTCACAGTGAGATACAGATGTGATTGTAACTTTGATCTTGTGGTTTCACACTTGACTTTTTCGTAATTTATAAGATGTTTAAAATGATCTCATGATTGGTAAAAGATATTTTGATCAACGTTAAAGTATAACTGTTGCATGTTAGAAATATTACTTCAGTGTATCTCTTATATAACCATCATTATAAGAAGGTAGAAAAATAGGTGGATACGTTTATGTAAAAGAAGAAATTTTTTAAAATAATGTGAATTAATACATTGGGATAGGTGCTGAAATATCCTTTCTTGTCAGTCATCAAAACAAAAATTATATTTGTTTTAATCCTTGTTAATTCTCAAGAGGTTGGTTTTGCATATTTTCCTTTCGATTTTAAATGTCTGTTTATTCGCAGCATTTTTATTAATGAGGCTGACTTTTGAGCGTGCTCATAAAAATGTAGATATGGCCAAACAAGAAGTTTCGATCAATCAAGCTTATCTTTCTCCACATTGCTACTAAAAAACATCTAATTAATGTCATTTGAAATTATTTTAACACGTTCTTTGGTACTGTCAACATATTCAAGTGTGTTTTTAGCCACTACTCCTGAGATACTATGGCTCTCCTCAGACTCCAGGGTGAGCTAACAAACTTACCTGTCCCAATACATTAAAAGGAAGAACTAGCTACAGTTTCCTAGCTATGAGTACAGCTTTCAGCACCTTTTCCAAGGTAGCTATTATTCCTACCATATATAGATGTGAAAGGATGGGAAAATGCGCTGAAATCATCTAAGAAGTATACTATCAACTTGACATGTTTTCCTAGCTATAGAAAACCTTCTTATATTGAAACCCACTGACAGTGAAACTATAGAATTTCTCTGATTTAAGTACCATCTGGTTGTGCTCAAGGCTTTAAAGCTGTTATCTCCGCATAAAATTTCAGAGTCCTATACTTTTTTTTCACCAAACTATCCATTGTTAAGCCACAGATATTTTTCCAGCTCTTTCAGATTTTATCTAAGAGTATATTTTAACAATATTTAAATAGTTCTTAAACAATAACAATTTATCTTGATAGATGGCATGCTGTGTTTTTTCATTTTCTTTTAATTAGCCATTGTGGAACCAAATTCCCTTTTGTTTTAGTCTTTTGAATATTGTTTAATTATGCTTATCATGCCAGATATCTTAAAGGTTATTTTACCAATACAGTTTCATTTAATATAACCCATATGGAATCAATAGTCCAGTTTCCTAAAGTGAATGCTTGGAAAATCTTACATTCATATGTTAAGAGTACACATCCTTTCCTCATTAGTTGGAAAGTACAGGGATTTTGGCACAGGTTCTGTGTGGAAGCATTGTGCAGCTTTTATATGGATTTTGTTTTTAGCCTTTGATGACACTGTTTAGAATAGGAAGTATCTAATAAGTAAAGCATTTTGTCTCAAGTGCTGCCAGTGTGTTTAATATATGCCTGGAGGTCTGAAACATTATCTTCTTCGCTACAGTAATATGCATTTAATTCTCTGAAAGCAGAAGGTCGAACTTTTAAAAGGGACGCAAAGTACATTTTCAAACAGAATAATTCAAAACATATGGAAGAGGGGACCAGAGTAATGTACAGTTGGTTTTTATGGTTTAATCATGATCATGTTAATGCACACCAGTAGCTAATTAAAGAAAACTTTTATTGTTCATTTTAAATGACTTAGGTAAAGAAGAGAGAGCTGATGTAACAGCACTGCCTAGAGATGCATGTGTCTGCTGCATTCACTAACAGCAAGCAGATATTGCTATTTTTGACAACTTAAATTATTAGTCCCCTTGGACAATAATAAAGCAAAAGCTATTTTCAGAGTTATTACATGGTGAACTTTTCTTTTTCCACAAAGGAATAGTAAATTGGTGCCCAAGTTTAGAGCCCAAGTTTAGAGCTTAGCACAAAATTAATTGTAAAACTTTTCTCAGTAGCAGACCAGATACTCTTCAATAGACTGGTGACAAACCGATGGATTTTTAAATGTCTCAGAAATCACCAGCTTATTTATTTCAGTTCTACAAATAATGTGGAAGCTTAGAAAAATGAAGGAAATCTTGCCTTTTAACCCAGTTTTAAGAATTTAGTTTTCTAGTACTGGGAAATTTGTTCCTTTTTTTTTTTTTTTCTACAAGAGTCTGAGTCTTTAATCTCTGGGTCATTGGTTCAAATTCCATTCTGCTCAGTAGTGCCTAGAATTAGTTACCATCTGACTTCTGTTCCATAACCCGTGTGACCCGAGCTGATAGCTGGCACCCTGCCCCTGCTGGTTATATATATGTCAAGATTGGGCCACTTGACATTCACTAAAGTCTAATGTGGCAATTTCAGCGCATAATTGGGCTGGGCACTAAATTTTTATCTTTACCTACAGGTGGTTTGTTTTGCCATGTTACCGCTAATGGGAAACTCTTAATCCACTTTAAAGAAGGAGAGACTAGATTTCAAATAAAATCTGTGAATAATAATAAAATATAATATGTGCATAAAAAATACAGAGTATAATCTCATGTAGTTAATTATGGTTACCTTTTCAGATTGAAAGAATAAAGATAGTTGGTTCCTGTTTTGAGTTGGCCATAGGACTCAACCTAGAGGAATTTTTTAGTTATTCTATATACAGATATTTGGTTTGTAATGCCTCAAAATGTGGGCAGTAATTCATAGACTTCTTATGTACTTGATTTTATTATTTTTCACATGTTATTTGAGAATTCCTAGTTGGTATATAGTTTGGAGGTATATTTTAAATTTTTATAATAGGGGTAACTAAAAGTTTTAAAATTAAGCTGTCATTTTTAGCCAACAAACATATGAAAAAATGCTCAACATTGCTAGCTATTAAGGAAATGCAAATCAAAACCACAATGTGATACCATCTCACACCTGTTAGAATGGCTATACTCAACAGGAGAAGTAATAACAAATGTTGGAGAGGATGTGGAGAAATAGGAACCCTCATACACTAACAGCAAGCAGATATTGCTATTTTCGACAACTTAAATTGGGGGGACTGCAAACTGGTACAGCCAATTGCTATTTTTGACAACTTAAATTGGTGGGACTGCAAATTGGTACAGCCGCTATGGAAAATAGTATGGAGGTTCCTCAAAAAACTAAGAATTGATCTACCATATGATCCAACAATCCCTCTACTGGGTATCTACCCCAAAGACTTGAAAACACATATTCGAAAAGATATTGCACACCAGTATTCATAGCAGCATTATTCACAGTGGCCAGGACATGGAAGCAACCGAAGTGTCCAATAGATGATTAAAGAAGCAGTGGTACATATATACAATGGAATATTACTTAGCCATAAGAAGAGATGAAATACTGCCATTTGCAACAACATGGATGGACCTCGAGATAATCATGCTAAGCGAAATATGCCAGACAGAAAAAGTTGAAAATCACATGATATCGCTTATATGTGGGGTAAAAACCTAAAATCAATAAACAAAGAGGACAAACAAGCAGAGACTCATGGACATGGACAATAGACTAATGGTTACCAGAGGAGGGTAGGGAGGGAGGGGGAGATAGATGGGGTAAAAAGGGTCAAATATGTGGTGACAGAAATCTAACATGGCAGTGAGCACACAATGCAATTGTGTGTGTGTGTGTGTGTGTGTGTGTGTGTGTATATGGCATACTGTTGAATTGTACCACTGAAACTGGATTTCGCTAACCAATGTCACCATAATAAAATGAGTGAATGAATGAATGAAGCTGTCATTTTGATAATTGCCCTAATTATTTTCACTTTACTGAATTTTAAAATTAAATATGTTCATGTATCCAAGCAGCACACAGTTAAGCTCTGCTGTGTGACAAGCAGTGTGGTGTGTCCTAGGAATACTAATGATGTTCCCTCTTACCATAGCCTACTAGCAATTCAACTTTGGACCTACTAATTAATCTCCTACCTCAGTTTCCTAAGTTATAAAATGAGGATAACAGTACCCTCTTTCACTTGGTAAAGAGAATGTATGTAATGTGCTGACAATGTTTGGCAAATAATAAATATACTCAGTGGTATTTTATTTTTTATCTTCGATTGCTCACAATCTCTGAGACAAAACACTGTGAAAAGTGCTATAATAATGTTGTTTGTTGTAAAAGCACAGAAGCTGGAAAGACTAGAACCAGCCAGATGGGATGAGGAAGTCTTCACAAGGAAGTTGACTCCTTTTTTCAACTTTTTATTGAGTATCTACTATGTGTGTCCAATACATTAACTCATTTAGTGCTGAAGCAACTCTGAGGGTGGGGTATTAGTGTCCTTAATGTGAGGATGAGGACCCAGAGGCTGAGATGATTGCTTGAAGTGTGATCAGCGCTCAAGATGATGATGCAGATCAGAAGAATGCCTGTGAATATATCTGGAAAGACCTTAAAAAGTGCAGTGTATGGGAAGTCTATGTCCACATATATGTACATATTAACAATCATTTATTTCTAGTCTGAAGGACAATTTTTTTCATTTAATGTCGTATCAGAAACTAACATAGCATCAAACATTATGAATCCTCTCTGCAGTGTGCCAGACACTGTACTTACACTTTAGAGATACCCAGAAGCAAAATAATATGACTCAGCCCCTTTAGCAGTCATTTACCTGGGAAAAGAGACAGAAACATAACAACTGCCCATTACTGAGTATTTACTGTGTGCTCGGCACTGTGCTGACCTCTTTGTGTACATTAACTCATTGAATCCTCATACTAACCCTTTGAGATGAGATTTATTATCCCCGTTTTACAGATGAGGCTAAGTAGCCTTAGAGAGGTTTGTAATTTTTTCCAAACTCATATAATTAGAAAGTGTTGAGCTTCACCCTATGTCTGTGTGACTCCAAAGCCTATGGACTGTTTTAACACAATCTGATACTGCCAACACAAAACACTTTGGAAGAAAATAATACAGCCTAAAATAGAAGTATGAGTAAAGTACTAGGATCACCAAGAAGGAAAAGAGTGAGAGAACAATTTTCAGACAAGTGACATTTGTTCTGAGTCTTGATGCGATAGCTAAACGTTTGCCAGCTATAGCAAGCTCAGAAGGGACACTCCAGGCCTGGAAACAGCATGATATAGATGGAATGGTTTTAAAAAACATGGTGTCTTCAAAGAATATGGAGAAGTTGTTTTTGTTTCAAATAGCTTATGCTGGGTTTTTCAAATAGCAACATGTATGTCTCTCAACAACTTTAAAATCATTAAGCAAGAAATATTATTTGAAAAATCTTAATGACTTATATCATTGTCCATAATTATTTCACAGTCCCTTAACATTTTCACAGGTTACTTGTAATAATAATCTGCAGCATATAGAAAAATGATACTGTATTTACCAATCAAATGAAGAGCCTGAAAATATAATAAGCAATACTCAGTACTTTGGGGAACATTTTTTCATTGCTGATGATAATATTAATTAGCATAGCCTTTTTAGCAAGGTGTTGGCAATATTCTATAACCTTAAACTTTTTTATACCATTTACCTATTCCACTTCTAGGAGCCTGTCCTAAGTAAATGTTATTAGATGTTTGTAATAGATGATTGGTGTTAAAAATTGAAAACTTTAAGGTCCAATCATATGGGAATAGTTGAATAACTTGTTCCTAACACAAAATGAAATATTATGCAGCTTTTCAAAATAGCAATTATGAAGAGCATATTGGCATGTAAAAAACATTGGGTTACAATTTTTTCTCTGTGTTTGATTTAAACCAAAATGGGGTGGGGGACACAAAATGAAATATTATGCAGCTTTTCAAAATAGCAATTATGAAGAGCATATTGGCATGTAAAAACATTGGGTTACAAATTTGTCTCTGTGGTCTGATTATAACCAAAATGGGGTGGGGTAGGAGGAACCTTTGCATAGGTAGGGAAAAAAGACCGACAGGAAATGCACTAAAATATTACCATCGGTTATTTGGGTGATAAGATGGAAGTCAGGAGGATTTGGGCTTTTTTCTTGGATTTTCCATGGTTTCTTTAATGAATCTGTGTTACTTGAATGAAAAAAAAACAAACAAGTAAAACATTTAGATCGCAAATAACACACCACAACTGATAGTTGGGAGACCTCAGAAAGTGAAACCAAAGAAAGAAACTGGAGGTCTTAGAGGTATGCCACCAAGGTGATCATAACTGCTGCTATCACCAAGTTATTTGTTCTCCACAAAGAGTGTTGTTGCTGGAAAAGTTTGAGAATGACTAGCCTGTAGTGGACAAAGGAAGATTCTACCTTCGAGGGCTTTGATTACTTACATTCTGCTTTGATTACTTACATTTACCCATTTCAGGTCCTATGTATGGGAAAATAAACTGCAGTTGAATAGCATACATTTATCTTAGTTTACTCTTTTTTTGTCCTTCATAATCCAGGACTACTGACTCTCCTCTCTCTTACTATCCAAAAACCTATAAATCAGTTTTATAATGAAAAAGGTAAACAAAATAAACTATTCCTACCTAAAGTATAATTTCAACCAATAGTAGTCATGATTTGGAAAGTTTCTTATACTACTTGGAAAATCACTGTAAAGAATACAAATTCTTTAAAGAGGCATTTTTTTATGTATACTACTTTTATTAATCCAAAAAAGAAAGTCTGATGCTCAAAAGTATATTTTAATGTTAGAAATGCACATTCCATGCTTTTTCTCAAATGTTTCCTTGGCATTTTAATATGAATAACCTTTTTGAATGGGCTCTGTTTTGTTTTTATGATTATTCTGTTATAAGATATACTAGATCCATTTTTTGACAATATGTTTATATAACATTATGTAATAACACTAGGAATGTAACTAGTTGAAACTATTTTATTGTTTTTCCTCACAGATCTCTAAGCAAGAACAGAAAAAAATGGATACATTTGATGGAAGCATGGCTGAAACCTCATCGCGGTACAGTGGTGCTCAGGATAGTGGAATTGGCAGTGACAGTGTTAAAATCAGAATAGTACAAATAGAACAACACAGTGGTACTAGTCAGCATCGCATTGCCCGTCCCTCACGCCAGTCATCAATTGTAAAAAATCTAAATTTTATTCCCTTTGACATATTTATTACTGCAAGTAGAATCTCACTAATGACCTACTCTTGTACAACCTTACCCAAATTGAAATCTCAAGAACAAAAGGATAACGATAAAACAGGCAAGTGTACATTAAATCTCTCAGAAGTTGATTCAGATGTTGCTAAGCCCAGTGAGGCATGTATTTCCACAGTAACAGCAGAAGATCTCTTGAACAGCAGCATATCTTTTCCTTCAGGGAAAAAAATAGGGGCCATTTCTCTTGAAAGTCTTCACGCATCTACAAGGTCATCTGCTAGACAAGCGCTTGGTATTACTATCGTTCGGCAGCCTGGACGAAGAGGAACTGGTGATATGCAGCTAGAACCTTTTTTGTACTTGATTGTCTCCCAGCCTTCTTTGCTTCTGAGTTGTCACCACAGAAAGCAACGAGTGGAAGTGACTATTTTTGATGCTGTGCTTAAAGGAGTGGCCTCTGATTACAAGTGTACAGGTAAGAGCCTTCAACTTTACTGGAGTGCTGCTAACTACTATTACATAATAAGTTTTATTCCCAGTTTCAAGATTGATCAAACAGCAAAAGCTGACAAACCAGGCAAGACTTCTTTTCTCTACAGAATACGTAAATATGTAAAGTTCATGTCCCACAGCTGAATCATGTTTAAGTAAATGTTTGAAACGTATCCAGGTTTAGCCTTCGTGTCCTTACTATGCCTTTGAATATTTTTTTTTTTCAGGAGCTAAATGAAACAGAGGCTCTTTCTGGGCTATAGAAATGCTTTACAATTTCGAGTGATTGGGAAGCAAAGCTTTTTTTCATATTAATGGCCTACGAGTATGCTTTTCATGTTAATGCAACTGTTCAGGTGAAAAAGAGAACCTTAGACAATTAAGCTAATGGTTTCGGTATTCTGTTGATCTAATCTTCATGGTATAACAGCTTAATAGTAAATATTTGAGGTTTATTAGTAAAGTAAGATGGTTTAAAATTGTTATACATCCAAAACAAAATGTTTATTAGCAGTGTTGGCCAGCTGGCTCTTGTTGCCCCATCCTACATTTCTCATAGCCAGACAGCATTCTGTATTATAATAATTATATTGAATTTCTGAAACTTGTTGCCTCTTGAAACTAGGAAAGTGATCAGGGATTCAAATTTATGACATACTGGTTGATAAGTAACAACGGCTAATGGAAACAGGGTCAAACAAGGCATAGAGACCTTTTCCCTGAGTTAATGTAGAATTAGAGATTTGACCTGAAAGACTAAGAGAAGGTAGCTGAGTCATCTACTTAAGCTACACTACCCTATCAGATTAAAATTTATTTTGACTTGTTTCAAAGATGCAAATTTTCTTTTGATATTCTAGTAGAACACTAGTTTATTCAGTGTTTTAAATACATAAATTTTATTAAATATTAATAAAGTTATTTTTCAATTTATGTTTTTATGTTTTAAATTGGTTCATTTGAATCAATTATTCAAGTCCATTACCAATTGAGAAACACTTCATGTAGCACACTTTTCCATACTGAGGAAAGCACTATTCCAAGTCTAGGATTCTTTTGAAACCCTGAAATGTGGATAAGAAAAAAATAGAAAAAGATGAATGACTATAATGTTAGCCTCATGAGGAGGCGGAGCGGTATGGTGGAAGTGGCCAGTTCCATTTCTGGATTCTAAAGGGAAGGAGTCATTACAGTGTCTTAATTGGACAAAAAAGGGTATCATCATGAAGCTAACTGAACAGAAAGGTCCAGGAAAAGCTAAAATCATCATCAGTTAAAAATGAATGAGTAACATATATCTTTCTGCAGTGTTCATGCCTCAGGTCCTCAGGTCCTCAAATAACGTCATTCATTCAACATTGTACTGTTACAATGTTCATGAGATACTGTAGGACCTTAACTCTTGTTTATATCAATTATCTATGGTAAAATTGGTTTTGTTATATGTTGTTTCACTTAAAGTTGCAGAACCTATCAGTGACATTAAGTGAGGACTGACTGTACTTTCTTTTGATGCTAAAATTAATCCTTTCCCATAAGGTAACTCAAGAGGCAGCCAACCAATAGCAGTTTTAGCATACATGGCATCTCAGTGATTGTCCCATTTCAATATATCAGACACACCTGAAGTTGTTATGGTGATAATGGATTTTCTTTTTTTGAGAGGACAAAAAAATTTGATTGTAAAATAAAATCTAGCACAATGTGGCTGTTTATTGTTTTCTGTGCAAGTCATAAACCATTATTACACATGTGCTCATATTCCTTTGTGTGGCAATCATATGGAGCAAAAAGCATACAAATGATTTTGTTTTACTCTTTAAAAGGGCTATGTTTAGAGGATGATTTTCAAAAAATCATAATTTTTATATAAATATAAAAGAAAACATCAAAAATTCTATTTAACTCATTAGTAAGAGAACCAGTAAGAATATTACAAAAACAGTTTATAAGCAGGAGATCTCCAAGGCCCAAGTCATCTGGGAAATTTTGATTTTCTAATTCATTAGGGTCCTAAGAATCATTGATCATTGACTTTATTCATTGTTAAAGCATGGCTCTGAGAGAATCTAGAAGATGGAAATATTTTTAACATTGTTAGGAAGATTTGACATATTCATTTGACATATTCAGGTGACTGCAATGAAGACCCTGAAAGCAAATACTAAACATCCTTTGAGCATTGTTAGAATATGGTATAATATCCCAGGATAACTACTTTATATTAATCAACATAGATTTTAAAATCATACTTACCCTCCTGTCTTGTACAATCAACTTGGCATTATTTTAGAATGAACTTATTCCTGTTGTGCTTTCATTCTACAATCAGACGATCTTTGGGAATAGCCATTCATTCATTCCATTTGAACCCTGGCTGTTTATTAGACATGTTCAGGATGCTAAGGAACAGTAAAAAGACTCAGTTTCTGCATTCAGGCACCTCTCTTCATTTAACAGTTATGCTTATTATGACTAATGATGAAAGTTTTGCAGAATATGGATCTTCATGACATGGGGGACTGTGTCAGAGAAGCAGTTTAGAAAAGTATCACCTGTATGCTATGGTTTAAGGAAAACTGCTTGGATACTGAGGAATGAAATAGGACTACTTTTCAAATTAGTTTTTAAAATTATTTGTAGATTGACCTCTAGCTGCAATTAAGAATAATTTTTAATATTCTATTTATTTGTATTTTGGCTTTATTTCTTTGTAATATATTTTAGTGGTTGCTCTGGAGTTTCTAATATACATGCCTAATATTTCACAGACTATTTAGCAGTAACATTTTATCACTTCAAGGAAAATGTGAAAGCTTTACAATCATATAGATTTCTTTACCCTGCCTCACTTCCGTTATAATTGTCATATATACTACGTCTGCATATTTTGAAAACTCTTATCAGATAAGATTTTGATACTTGTTTCAAGAATCTTACATATTTTAAAGAACTAAAGAGGGGGAAACTAGTATATTTTGTTTCCGAGGTATATTTTATATTTACCATATCCAGAGCTCTTCCTTCATTCCTCAAGTCCTAAGTTTTCCTCTGGTACATTTTCCTTTAGCATTAAGTACATCCTTTAGCATTTCTTTTAGAGCAGGCTTGCTGGCAACCAGTTATTTCACTCTTGCACATTCGCGCTCGCGCTCGCTCGCTCTCTCGCGCTCGCTCGCGCGCGCTCTCTCTCTCTCTCTCTCTCTCTCTCTCCCTCTCTCACCTCACAGATTGCAAGGACCTTGCCAGCTTACAATCTCTTATTGAAAACATTTCTCTCCTTCCCTCTCCCGCCCTCCTTCCTTCCTTCCCTCCTCTCTCTCTCTCTCTCTCTCTCTCTCTCTCTCTCTCTCTCTCTCTCTTCCCCCCCCACCTCTCTCTCCCTCTTCTCCCTCCCCCTCCCTCCCTTCCTCTCTCCCTCCTTCCCTCTCTTCCTCCTTCCTTCCCTCTCTCCCTATTCCTGCACGATATTTTTGCTGGATTATAATTTCGAGTTTACATGTCTCTCAGCGCTTCAAAGATATTGTTCCACTGTCTTCTGTCCTCTGTGATTTCTGAAGAGAAATCCATGTTAATTCTCCTATTGTTGTTTCCATATATATATAATGTGTTGTTTTTCTCTAGCTGCTTTCAAAATTTTTTTTCTTTATCTTTGATTTTCTATAACTTGATTATGATGTGCCTGGGCTTGATTTCTTTGAATTGTTCCTGTTTGAGGTTCTGCAATATTCTCGACTCTGTAAATATATATTTTTTAATTAAATTTAGGTACTTTTTGTCTATTTTTTTTTTAAATATTTTTCTGCACCAACCTTTCTCTCCTTTTGCGACTCCAACATTCAACTATTTTATATTATCCCATA
Organism: Pteropus alecto; assembly: GCF_000325575.1. Classification (NCBI taxonomy): domain Eukaryota; kingdom Metazoa; phylum Chordata; class Mammalia; order Chiroptera; family Pteropodidae; genus Pteropus; species Pteropus alecto. The sequence continues at coordinate 22,468,006 of NW_006439568.1, read as the reverse complement.
GATTTCAGGGACTCCTTTTCCTTTTTTTCCTCTCCGTTCTTTATATTGGATAATTTCTATTGAACTTTTCAGATCTAAAATTTCTTTTGGTTCTTTTTTGTAGTTTCCGTTTCTTTTCAAATGTGTTTACCTTTACCTCATGAAACATAATTATAACATCTGCTAAAGTCTTAAATGCTTGTGTCATTGACACCATCGCACAGCCACTTCTCTACCTGTTCCACACACACACACACACACACACAGCCCACCCTTGGGGAAAAACCAGTAGAAAAAAATGAAAAATTAAAAACAACTGGTCTCTCCTACGCTCGTGAGAACACGGGGGCATGATTTCTTATGGCCTTCTGGCTGTTCTTGCCACCGCTGTGCAATACAACACAGGACTCACTTTCAAGTTGGTTATCAGAGAAAAGATAAAAACAAAACAAAACAAAATGGGAAACTCACAATCGTATGAGTCATATCTACAAATTTGACTCCCTTCCCCAACCTTCATGCATTGTTTTGTTCACTTTTCAGAGCCCTCATTTTTTCAAAATTTTAATTGTAAATACCATGAGACTTAGGCTGCAGTGAGGTTATTCCAGTTTCAGCTGGCACCAGAAATCCTACAATTTAAAATAATAAAAATATTTTCTACTCCATGAGCCAAGACATGGTTTTCTGAGAAACTTAATACAGGATTTCTCCCCAAAAGTGATACTTTCATATCTTTACATCTATGAGCACAGATCAGTTAAATGTATTTTAATGAATAATTACTGCTCTCAGGGACTTGTCAGCATTAACTTGATTCTACCGATGTCACCATGAAGCAAAGAACATGCCCAAATACTCAAAGAGTGCTAACAGTGTTTTCCCCTTGTGTTCCTTAGGGATATCCTTTCATATATTATAAAATTGAGTTAGTAAAAGAAATGCTGTGAAACTCGTTGTCCCTCATGTCAATTTGCTTTCTCAGCACATGTCTGATAAATATGCGCGCACGCGCGCAAACACACACACACACACACACACACACGTGCGTGTTATATATGCCATTTATACACATATATATTAAAAAATCCTAAATGTATTGCAAGATGCTACCTAGAGTAGATGATAAATGGATTCTGTATTTATACCTATACCATCTATTTTAGAAACCTGAAGTGATATAAAAATGATGACAATTGCTTATAATTTTAAAAGTGATAAAGTATAATCCCCAGTTGCATAATTTAGTGATCTAAAATTACACCAGCTATACCTGCAAGTGTATATATAGTGCTTTGTTTTACTCACCATAATTAAAAGAAAAATGGCAGATCATTTAAAGTATAAATTATTAATAAATTTTTATGACTATTAATATCAATAACCTATAAATGATTTTCTAGTCCAAGTAGATAATAAATCTGTGAGTTAACAAGTTTCTTTTCAAAATATTAAAATAATGTGGCAATGAGCCTTTCCATGCCCTTCTCACCTAGAGCAACCTCTAACAGAAATGAGACCTTCTACCAGCACATTTATATGCAGCAGCTGTATTACTGGCAATTCTCATTTAAATAAAAATGTACGTAGTTATTGTTAACATAATCATGTTAGTTGTGTTTATAAATATTTAAAAATTAGTATTTGTTTTGTTTAAGGTAATGGAGTCCAGATTTGAAATTGCCTCATATCTTGACTATGCAGTCTAAGGCAGACTCTAAAAGTAATTTTTCTTCTTGTTTGTTTAGGGGTTTTTGTTTGTTTTTTGAAAAAATGACTGTGCCATCTGGTCAGCTGTGAAGGAGTTGAACCATTCTGAGGACATTTAACCCCCATACTTCCTCACTCCACAGTCACTCCAGTATCTTAATACTCATTAATATGTTCTACGAACTAACAAACCAATTTGAAAACAATTGCTTCTACTCTCTTGCAACTTCTTTACAATTTTTCAAGCATCAACTGTACTAAAATATAAAAATTAAAGTTGATTCGAATTTATCATACTGTAAAAACAGGTAATACACTTCTATGTAGGACAGAAATATCCATGATATGATATGGTATGGAACACTTTCTGCATTTTAAAGTTTTATAAATGTTACAGATGTGACTTCAGGTCCAATTAAGAGGTAAACATGGGATAGAGTTCAGTAAGAGCTCAAGATTTGGAGTCAGTCAGTCCTGAGTTCTAATCCTAGCTCTGCTACTTACAGCTATGTGACATTGGGCAAGTTATTTAACATCTCTGAACTTCAGTTCCCTATCTATAATATAAGGGTAATACTGATAGCAACCTCCTAGAGTTGCTGTGAGAATTAAACAACGTATATGAAGCTCTTAGCTAAGTATGTAGCACAAGACTCAATGAATGTTAATGTTATTGTTGTCACTTTTATCATCATTGTTAATATCTTTAAAAGCTGACTTTAAAATAGTGGTTGTAATCTGCCCCAAAACCTCATATCATTTTAGTGTAATTATAGCTATTGCGTAGTTTGAAAATTTTCAGTTGTAGTAATTGACTTCTTTACCCTTTTATTAATAAGTCTGTAGAAATTGTGCCAAAGACATTTGAGTAAACCAACAGTTAGAAAATCATAAACTGGCTTCTTACACCTCATAAATCATATCTTGATTTCATTTAGTTATTGTGACTTTAAGAGAAAGATTGAATTACATATCTCTTTAGAATTAAAGGCTTTGTTAATATCCCTGGAAAGGCTTAGAATTAACCTGTGACTTTAATGTCATAATGATCACAACTTGAACATTTATCTGAAAGCTTAGCTGCTGGGAACATTTCTTGCTGACCAATAATGTAAAATGAAATTATTACTTTGACAGGAATCAGCAAGTAAGTAGGTCTTTTAAATGAGAGGCACACTAGTGCATCACTCAGGGAGAACTGTGCTGCAGAAAAGAAGTCACCCAGCCAGTGGGGGGAACTAATATATGGGGAAAGGTATTGGAATGAAAATCAGAAATTTTTCCTTTAATCTTGACTAATGTTCTTAGCTCTTTGATGCAGATAACTAAATTTCTTGGTGTTTTAGTTTCCTTATCTCTAAAATGGGTATAATAATTCTGTTCTTGCATTGCAGTTTAATGGTTTAATCTGAGCTCTAAATTAGATGATATTTATGAAATGCCTTGGAACTATGAAATGTTATTCACCTGTAAGTTGGGACTTCTGTAGTTTTTAGTAGTAGAAGGGAATGCTTAATAGGCCTTCCTTTTTGGACATGAGGAAAAAATTGTTGTCCCAGCCCTTTTGACACCATTTAAACTAATAATTACATAAAATGAATGAAAATTTGGAGGAATCACTTAAAGCCACTGGATTGGCTTTCAGTGTTACAGAACTCAGACTTTGCTCAGAGCAGAGAAGAGGGTTACAGTTGGAATTAAGTTGATCTTCCTTAGACATATATGATTACATTTTTTACTGGACAATCAAATGAAAACAATCAAATAGGAAAGATATCCAAAACACCACAGAACAGGATAGAAAATAAATTAAAAGGAATTCACAAAAATTTTTTACATTTCATCTGCTGCTTAGCACCATTAAGTAGACAGAATACACTTCCTTCTAGGAAGATACAGAATACTTGGTTCTGAAAGTTAGAGCCAGTGGACACTGGTGATCACACAGGCCAGCAGTCACTTTACTCCTTTCATCTTATGGGATCTGGGCTTGGGTTTTCAAACAAGGAAATCTCTTCCCCTTCCTATCACATCTTACAAGGTATAGAGTACAGAGCTTTGGAAAAAGTGTTAATGGAGTTAGCCAAATGCCTAGCTATCAGCAAGGAGAGGGTGAGTCTTAACTTGGCATTCAGAGTAATTTAGAATTGATTTCTTGGTTAATTTTGCTGTCCTGACATTGAATTGTTACTGTGTTTTAAGGATCTAAGTTCTTTCACAACTTAATTTTCATGCATTATAGGGGCCTCATGGACTACATTTGCTTTTGTGTCTATATTTAGAGAAAGAAAAATATTGCCATTTAAACTAAGGATAATAAAAGAAATCTAGAAAAATATAAGAAATTCAGTAACCCTGTAGCTTGCCTTTTACATACATGTCCAGTGGTAAGAAGGGACTGTTCTGATAGTGACGTCTCATTGCAGGGACTTATACTTCCAGCCATTGAGCATAGCCCAGACCAAGCACAACGCGGCCCCTTGGAAATTTTACATTAATTTTATAGATAGAGACAGATCTAATAAAAAGATCTTCCCAAAATGCTTTCTTTTAAATTTAATTCTAGTTCTATAAAGAAACATTTTTAAGTATTCTTGGCTAAGCATAAAAAGATTAAGCTAAAAGACCATCTAGGAGCATCTCGTCAGTGAAGTAAGAGAGTAGGGAGTCTTTAAGCCCTCATCTACCACCCTGATTTCTCTTGAGGTAGTTTCTCCCTCCCTACTCAGGCTAGATGTTAACTCTGCTTGATCTTCCTGGAAAAAAAAAAAAAAAAGTGTGTGAAATTGAAGGGCTGATGCAGTCACCATGTGTTCTTATAAATTATTTTAAAGTGTCATTTCAGTCTCTTTATATAAAGGTTGATATACCCAGATACCTTTGTAAAAGAGTCTCTAACTTCTAGTTTAAAAAATGGAGCCTACTTTGGCTTGTAAGTTATTTACTTCCTTGAGGATTATTTAATTCTTATGTACAGGCTAAATATTTCTAAAGGATGGGAAAGAAGGTAAGAATATAACTTTGATAATTACTAGAACCAGAGTGCTTGGAAATTGTCAGGTTTATCATTTCTTCTAGCCAGGAGTGTTAAATAGGGAAGTAAATATATTGACTAGTTTTTAAGATCAAGATTGGGTATAATTTTCACTAATAAGCAAAGCTTTTTATTTTTTACCTTCTAAATTCCTCTTATTGTAGATTAGTGATAAAAAAGATTTTTCAAAACCAAAAGACAAAAACAAAAATCTAGGAAGAATAGACACTTGGAAGACATATCACTCACACTCCTATTTTGTTTGGAGCTTGTGTTTAAGAGACAAGACAGTGACTGTTTATTTAACTCCTACCATGACATATGCCCCATACAAACCACGTTACACATATTTAATATTCTCAACAATCCCACAATTTAGTTTATTATCCCCATTTTGGAAACAAAGCAATTGGAACTCAGTGATGTTAAAAAGAAATTTACCCCACTCAAGAAGTCAGGACTTATACCCAGATCGGTCTGCCTCCAAGTTCATGTTCTTTTTGTTACCCTATATGTTATTCTGTTAAAAACTGATGTAAACTCTCCTATAAAACAAAATGTGAGAAAGTTTCATGAAAGTAAATCTGTGTTCAGTAAGTTCTGGGTCAGTGACAGACTGGTTCACCAACCTCTTCTGTGTGGCAGTATTGTATCACCTGCCAGTTGTCCCTCAAGAGTTCATCAAAAGTCACTTAAATGCCATTTCATAAACATGATAGCCCTGGGTACCTCAGGCCAAAGAGAGTCAGTCTCCCTAAGCAGCCATAGATGCCACTTTGATTCTGTGGCACCTGGGACAGGCCTGGGCTCATTAGTTGTGGCAGACTTCAGGATGATTGTAGCTCATAATAACAGGTCATTGAAGACTTTGCAGAAAAATGAATAAAATATATAGTCATTTCTTTTAAAAAACCAAACAATAGATCCTTCTGGACTTTCTGGAACCAGTAAAATGGAGACAGAAGTAAATCTTGAGGCTATTTGCAGAGCTACATCATACAAGCATTACATTTCTGAGGAATTTGTGATGGTTTTATCATATAGTGCTATCAGAAAAGAAAAACTCAGTGCAATATGACATCAAAGCAGAAAGTTACTGAAATTTAAATCTACAATAGTAGTTTAGGAAATACATTAATTTTAATTATCTCTCATCAGTAATGCTAACATTAACATCAGTAGAATTGGAACTTAAAGCATGATGTAATTTCAAAAGTTGTTGATAATATTGAACAAGATTTCAAGCAGTAACAAGATGAGATTAATGCGGCAAGAAGCTAATACCAAGAGTAAGATGACAAACCATTTGCTTATTGAAGGAAACATGGTTAAAATGAGGTATACCGAAACCAAATTAACCAGAAGTTTATTTTTCAGGGCTCATCCCCCAAATTTCAATTAAAATTTTTCCAGTAACACAAGTTTATAAGACCTTTCCACCATGTGAAAATTTTATTTTCTTGGTATTGCTCCATATTTAAGTTAGTACTCATTTTCCACAGAAATGTAAAATACAAGAGTATCATGAGAAAGTTGAATCAAAATATCAAAAACATTATCGTGACTCTAGTTACTTACATCTGCCGTAACAGAAACTGTGCCTGGAACTGCCAAGGAAAATATTGGGCTAACTTCTCTTTCTGCCCTTCCTTAACCAATCCACTTGCAGAGGTGTTCTTAAGCACAAAAGTGGCCAAGAGGCACGGATTATCGACTCTGTTGTAAATGTATAGATCATACAAGTAACTGTTAGAGAGGGGTGGGTGAGGAAGAAAATGATGGTACAAAGTCTCACTAATCTTTATAATAGATACTTAGCTTTCAAATAAACAATCTTATAGCACAAGGCTTTTTTAAATTCAAAGTTCTTCATATGGCAAAAGAAATTAAAACATTTTGTCTAAATGATGGATAACACTTAGAAGTATCTGTGTAAAATTAACTGGACTTCATTATATAGTCAGTGTTATATCTTAAAATGAGGAAATTACCTCTGAACTCTATGGGAAAATGTCTTTTATTGGAACCTAAGTAAAAATTCAACTTAGTTATGAAAAAGAAATACTCTGCCGCATAGTAGAACAAAGCAGGGTGGTAATAAAGCTTCCAAAATCCATAGCATTCAGCTATTCTGTAATGAACTTGGAAAACAAATTTTTTATGTTAAGTAGAAGATTGCAAAGAATATGAACTAGTTCATTTTCAAAGTTTCCTTTTGAGTTGGCCACAGTGAATCATGTTATATTTTATATGATTCAAATTTTAAGCAAGGACATACTAAGGAATAATAATAAAATAATAATAATGAGCAACACTACAAAGACGAGTTTTATCAGATTTAGAGGAAGACCTTGCAAGCAGTTAAGTGAAATGAAGGTTTGGTGAAGAAGAGCAAAGTAATCTACAAGTACAAAGAACACAGTCTGAATCAAGTCCCTGAAATCCAACAACACCTTGATCCACCTAGGAATAGACTTGAGACTTTCTGAATCTTAGGTCGTTTCTTGTGACATGTTATAATGAAGCATTTTCTTTTGGAGGCCAGGTCAACCCAGAGGGAAAATAATATAACTTTGTCAATACCAATATCTTACTGAAGTGAGTTCTGGCTGACTTTAAACAGGATTTATATCCATGAGCAGTTTGTCATTTTTTCTCATGCATTTCCCATATTCTGTTACTCCCACTAAGATACAACTTTCTCTTATTTTTTAGGCTTAGAGATAACAGTGTAAGTGTGCTCATCAACAGCGAGAGGAGTTTGAGAGCTTTTTTTGTTCATTTAAATAGGCGTTTGCTAAGTATGGAGAAGGAAACTAGCAAAGTCTGAAGGAGCTTCCGGTATGAAACAATCATCCCTATTTGTCACTCTATCATATTCACAGGCTCCTTTAATCGTAGTTTCACTAGTGCTTTCCCAGCGATGTTGACCCTGAGGAATGTGTAATATGAACCCTATTTTCTCACCCTGATGATAGAATTCAGGAGAAGTAAATTGAAGACAGTACAGGAAATCTAGAAGTCGTGCCCCCTCATCATCTAGCCGTTAGAATATAAGAGACTCGATACTGACTTGCAAACCTGAGCTATTTCTCTGGGATTCTGACATAACTTTCTGCTACTTCTGCTCCTTCATCTAACCGCAATGACTACAGGCAGATCCAAAGTAGAGATTTTAGCCAAAACTAAAGAGAGTAGCCACCAGCCCTGTCATATATTCAGTATTCATCAACCATGCAAGCTGTATTTTCCTGGATGCCCCAAATTTCAGTTATTCTGTTCTCTTGCCCCTGTAAATACAGCTGTACTTTTAAAACTAGTTATGTAGTAATTAAACCAATAATATCATTAAGCCAGTAATATTTTGTTAGGAAATAGTCATTGAAATTTTGGCCTTCTTGGATACATTTCCTAGATTTTCACACTTTCTTTGATTGCTAATTCATATTCTGCTTCCTGCTATTGCCAGTTTGTTGATTTTATCTCTAAGTCATATCCCCCTGATGTAGATGGCCAGGCCCTCTAACTTCTACCAAAAGGAAGGCAACCTGCATAAATCCTATCCTCCCTACTTGTAAAATGCTCACTCACGTTATCAGAATTTGCTGTTGCCCTAGTCTATTCAATGAAGGTAAGACATCACATATCCTTTGAAGTGCTTTTTTTCTCTCCCCTTCATTTTAATTTTTGTATATGCCTGATATGTAGTCCTAATTTTTTCAGCTCTGAATAAATTATATGTCCATATATCAGTATGTGCTTAGGATCATCCCAAAGATGGTCATCTTCCAGTACTTAAAAAAAGATATGTATATGTGTATGTATATATGTATGCAGCTAGGTTTTTTACTTTTGAATTTACTAAACCTACTATCCTGTTTTTTTTTTTCACTTCACAAGATATTTTGAAGCTCCTTCATATCAGTACATCAGATTCACTTCCTTCTTTTTATTAACAGCATAGTATTCTTCTTCTTTAATTTATTGGGGTGACATTGGTTAACAAGATTGTATATAAGTTTCAAGTGTAAAGTTCTGTAATACATCATCTCTATATTAAATTGTGTTCACTGCTCAAAGCCTACTCTCCTTCTGTCACCATGTATTTGACCCATTTACCCTCTTCAGCCTTTCCCCACCCCCTTCCAACTCTGATAACCACCATACTGTTGTCCGTATCCATGAGGTTTTTTTTTTATTTGTTGCTTTCTATTTTATATCCCACATGTGAGTGAAATCATATAGTTCTCGTCCTTTTCATTCTGACTTATTTTGCTTAGCATGATACTCTCAGGATCCTTCCATGTTGTCGCAAATGGCAGTATTTCATCTTTTCTTATGGATGAGTAATATTCTATTGTATATATGTACCACATCTCCCTTACCAAAGGACATTTAGGTTGTTTCCATGTCTTGGCTACTGTGAATAATGCCAGCTTAGTATTCTATGCAGTATTCACAGTATAGTTGTAATTTATTTTACCATTTCTCTATTTAGTTTTATTTTTCTCATTTTTAATATTTCAGATGATGCTGCAGTCAACTTCTTTGGATGTTTATCTGTGTAGTTTTAAGTATTTTTTTAAGACAGAGTCCTACAGATGGCCTTTCTGATTACAAGGGCATGGATATTCAGAAGTTTGGTCCTCTCCCCCACACATGCAAAAATACTGGATTTACACTCTTTTCCACCATACACGGGAGGATCTCTTTCTCCTCCTTCTCCCCCACACAAAATATTATCGATCCTTTTAATTTATGCTAATCTTATTACTTAACTGTGTTTTCTGTTTTTATTTGTGTATATGCTTGATTAATAGTGAGGCTGAGCAGACTTTTCCTATTTTTCATAAAACAATGCTCTCAGAAGGATTAAACGGCTAAAAGTAGAAATATCTTTAAAATCCTTCAAGAAACTACAGAAAATATATAATCACCTAGGGATAAGTTCATAAAGTAAAAGTTAATAGATTTTTAACCCCATCTATAAAAAAATGTATGCAAACAAAATGCATCAGAATATAATTGAATGACAACTAACATACCAAGAGGAAATGTTTGCTACACTTAGCAAACAAAACATTAATACTGATAATATATAAGGAGCTCCTACAAATTAGTAAGGAAAAGGACTCAATAGAAAAATGAATAAATATTTCGTAGAAGGGGAATTTTAAATGGCCAATAAATGAAAAGATGCTTAACCTACTTTGTTTTTTATTGTTAACAATACAAAATGGTTGTCATTTTATGTCAATATGTATAGATGTTCTTTAAATAATTGTATGGATTATCATTGTTTATTTAAACATTAATCTGTTGATGAACATCTAGGTGGTTCTATAGTTTTCACTATGATAAATAATTTTACAGTGAGAGAGAGAGAGAGAGTGTGTGTGTGTGTGTATGTGACACAGGCATCATTTTTTTAGTCTTGGCCTATCAGGTGAAAAATTCTACTTATTTTAAAAAATAGTCTCTTTGATTATTGGTAAGATTGAATATCTCTTAATGTTTATATTTTTAAATGTTTATATGCTATTTTTCTTTATTAACTGCTTCTTAGTATTAATTTTCTTCTTTGAATGATTGCTTATCCTGTACTCATTTTTCTGTTAGTATCGGTATTGATTATATGAACTCTATATATAATTAGTGATATCCCTTTTCTGTCATACAAGTTTGGATATGTGATTCCTATAACTTGTTTTACTTATCATCGTTTTACTTGCCAGATTTTTACACATCATATTAATATTTCTCTAATCGAATTCATCTCTGTTCATTATTTAATTATATCATTTATATCTGTGATATCATTTTCTCTGTTATATCATTGTTCCTTCTCTAGATTGTATTTTCTTCAAAACAAAGAATTATGCCCCCTCATATAGGTCTGGCACAGTACCACTTACTTTATAATAACAGCTTCTTGATGATTGCTCATAAGTGAGGCTCTAGAAATAGACACTGAGGTTCTAGAAGCTTTCGAAGCTCCTTCACACTTGATTAGATCCAACCAGCAACAGAGTTTTGCCATCCTTTCACCAGACTTGCTCATTATACTTAAGAGAAGAGTGTAATGTTACTATGTAATGGATCTACTATGCATATTCTCACTGCTTTAAATTCACTGATCATATAAAAAGGAAGAATGCACTAGTTTAGTGTTTGATCTTTACCACATAGATCTAACGTCATGATCAATTGCTTTCAGTATTTTCTTTGAAATCACATAAAGGTTCATATGTGCCAAATTTCATAAGGATCACATGATAAGGTCAGGAAATACAAATTCCAAGGCAGAATTTATATGCCCAGTTCACATGTGACAGTAATACTATATAACCATATGTTGAATATAATACACTGTATGTAAATGCTATTCTTGAAAGCGATCCAATCAATAAAACCTAAAATAAATAACACTTTAATAACACATTTCAAATCAACTGAAAATGGAATAGATGGAATCTATGGCAAGAACATCCCTGTAAAATTGACATTCAGAGGCCATTAAAACACAGAGAGTAAAACAATCTTGAAACTAAAGAAAAACTGTGAATATTTAGAAGTTTTTAAAAAGCCTACCACATTGTATGCCAAGATACAGCAGTCGTTTTTATTTAAAGTGCTATTTCAATAAAAACTGTGGTTTGCTAAGTATTAAAAAGAAAATTCCATTTGCCATCACCAATAGCTAAAAAATGCTTTTAAAATATATATACAATATTAACCAGAAAGAAATGTTTTAAAAAAAACACAATATTTAATAGAAAAAGTTAAACCAGAAAAAAATGTCAAGTTTTAGTTATAATTGGGACTATTAAAAGATCGGCCAATTTTTATCATTAAAGAAGGTTATGGGAAAGCTACTGAAGCTAACTTCAAAAGCCTAGCAGTAAAATGTGATTGTAATGTCAGTAAAACTCTGAAACAGATCAAATAACCCCTAAGTAGTACTAATCCACTGCTTCTTTGAACATGTATATGCTTTTTTTTAAGCTGAAAAGCTTGCACTTTTTTCTTTAATTTGTTTCCAACATCCCGTTTTTTCTTAAAAATAAAAAGGAATCCACCTATTCAACTGTTAACAGTCAACAGCTCAGAATGCAGAAACTTTACCATTAGTCAGAGGTGATGTGAGTTAAGATTTGAAATGTCTTTTCCTTTTTGGCCTGGTTCTGGACAATATGGTTTCATCATTCCACCTTGTACAGAGAGAGCCTCTCTTTCTCCATACAAGTATTTGTGTATTGTATGTATACAAACAAATTAATCAATGAAGGTTACACACTGTAGTTAATCAGATTTTCCTCTTGTTTATCAGCTGAAACTCTTATACCAAAATGAGATATTTATGATATAGTCGACATTTTTAATTTCAATTTTATCACTTCAGATCCTGGGAAGACTCTGCCTGAAGCCCTTGATTACTGCACAGTTTGGCTGCAGACGGTGCCTGGAGAAATAGACAGCAAAAGTGGTATTCCACCTTCCCTTGTAATGCTACAGATTAAAGACTTTCTTAATGGACCAGGTAAGAAAGTCATACTTCAAATGTGTGTATTTTTTTTTCATGAGAGTATATTAACATGTACACAGGGTCTATTAGTAATCTTGAGATTCATTGCCAAAAATGAACAGTTCATTTGTTTTCCAAAAGTGTACTCTTCTGCTCAGGCTGCCCATTATGAAGATCAATAGGCAGATATTAATATGCATTGAAAATTACCTGTAGTCTGGCAAAAAGTAGTTAACAATTAAAGAATAATTGACCGGAAGCCAAAGACCCAAGATTTTATTTCTACTTTTTCTACTAAATAACTGTGTGACCTTAGGCAGTTGATCTAATCTATTGTGCCTCAGTTTCCTTATTTATAAATGAAGAGAGAAGAATAGATGGATGGGTGGATAAATGGTCGGGTTGGTGAGTGAGTGGATGGATGGATGGATGAGATACGTGATATACATATATAAGGCAGTGTACACAGATACATTTGATATATAAATATACTTATTTCAGTTGCTTAGCAAAGTGCTAGAAACATTTTTACTCAGTTTTCAATAGATATACATATCAAAATGTATTTATTGCATATTTATTATGTCCCAAGTAGTGTTTTACGTACTCATATAAACCAACGAATAGGCACTATAATTATCCCTATTTTATGAATAAGTAAGCTAAACTGAGTGCAAAATATCCCTGTGTGGACCTGGGTGAAATGTATGCTATAGTGAGCCAATGCACGTGACAATGCACGACTACAGACGGAGGTGGCGGCTGGTCATGTCCGGGGTCCAATTCTTCTTAAGCATATTTCTCCAGTGCTGGCATTTAAAAGTATAGAACTATGAAGAACTATTTCTAATTATCATAAGCATCTAGACATAGTTTTAAAGACTCAACGGAAAGCGGGAAGCTGATGAGGAAAACTGAGGGAGTCATTAAAGTTGGAAGAAGTCTTCAGGGTGAGGTAATGGATGAATTGAGAGGAGTGTGAGTCCTAGAACTTGCTTAGTGAGTGTGAAGTACTATATTTCATTGACTCTAAGCCACTTCCAATTATAGGAAAAAACATTTTATGTATCACTAGGAGAAAAAAATATCCACTGTTTAAACTATGATATGGTTCTTTCTTATGTCAGTTGCAGGACACTTACTTCCTGACTTCAGAGTTATTCACATGTAAAAAACTGAACATGTTAGAATGGATAAAATAGGGGAAGATCATATGGTTAGTTAATGGAGAAAGGAGAGGGAAACTTGGGTTTACCCCTTATTTCTCTTTTTCAGTGTCAGACTCTTTTTTGTTTTTTGGCACAGTCTTTTACCCACTTTGGCTAGAAAGCTCTCTTCTAGTTTACATTCGATTGACTTGTTTGTAAAAGGGATGGGACCTGTAAATGGTAAATTGTTTACCTATTTTCATGGCAATCAAATAAATTGAATTTTAAGAGATGTGTCAGTGAATGAATCAAAAATTATGCTTACAGTTCTAGAACTTAATATGAGTAGTAGAAATGTGATTTTTAAAAATAGTTGTACTTTGTGTTTCTTGTACTTTTTTAAATTGGAAATTACACGTATGCCATTTCTAATCTTATGTTCAGTCAATAATAGTTATAATCCATCTAGAGAGTCAAACTTTGAAATAAATGATTTGAAATAGTTATTTTACAGCATCGCTTCTCTAACTTGAGTGTACATTTAAAGTATCTCTGGGGAGCTCGTTAAAATGCAAATATAATTTAATAGTTCTAGAAGATAGGTAGGAAATTGTACATTTCTAACATGCTCTCAGGTAAAGTGGATGCTGTTGGTCTGGAGACGATACTTTTTGTACCAAGGTTTTATGTAACTAATATATGAAAGAAAAAAAATGTATGATTTTCATAATATCATCAGTTACAAGTATTGAAGACCAAACTGCAGATATTTTGGGGGGTTTAAGATAAGGGAATGATACAAAGAATGATGAGTGGTTTTTTAAATGGTATTTTTATTATGAAAAATCAGAAACAATGTCCAGTGAATGGTTTAAGTTCTTCAATATCGAAGAGTCCAGTTCTTCTAAGTCTCTTTTAATCGAGAGTACTTTTCTTTCATAAATTATTTGAGGGAAGATTAGTTCGAATGATATATCAGCTGTGTGGGATTCCACTGAAACACTAAACAAACTTGAATTGCTCCAGAATTCCCTGTCGTAGACAAAAATTTCTTTATTGTAAACGATTTGTCACTTAAAGTATATATTCCACTTAAAGTAGGTGTTATTCCAGAGCATAATTATATTCTCTAACTACACAGCCAAATTGCCACTCTATACTAATTTAGAGTTCAATAAGAAAAATAGGACACATTAAAGCATTTCTTGCCATGGGAATGTATTACTTTATAGATTTTTGGCAAGTCAAGAAAATTTTTTTTTTCAAATTTTGGGTAATAGTATATACTAAGAGGAATATTATTTATGCTGAGATATGGGGAACAAACTTCAGCTTTATAGTATTACCTAATACCATTCTCTTTTCTTGAAAAATAAAAAGAAAGGCTTTTTTAGTTTTGCAACTAATCCTTCTAATTTTTATGCAGTGTTATCATTAAGAATCATTTACTACCATTAGATTTTTTTATCTATGTTCCCATCTTATTTAAGAATCATTTCCAAAGAATGTTTTATGCTACCTCTCTAAAGTAGTATATTTCCAGTTATTCTTTTTTGCTCTTGAATTAAGATTGCAGTAGCCATAAAAGTTATGGCCCTTAGGGGTAGAGGAAATACAGATTATAACTACCTAATTTTAAATTTTCTTCATAAAGATGCAAACTTAACAGCTTTTGAATTCTGCCTTTCAGATTTATTTTTCAGGAATTATTTGATCTAAACAAAGTGATAAAAATGCTGCTCTTTAGCATTTGTTTTTAGAAAAAAAATGCAAAGTTTTTAAGTATTCTCTTATTAATAGTACCTTAGACAAATGGTAGGTCCCAACTTCTATATCAAAAACCCCTTCAGTACGCTCTCAGCACCCCCACCTCCTTTCTGCAGAGGCAGCAATTGTACCCATTAGCAAGGTCAGTGGCTTTGAGAAACCTGGAAAACAGCAGCTACCAGAAACCCACTAGAATAATATCTCCAGCAGGTGATAGATTAGTTGGAACAAATTGGAACCATTGCAGTTCAGCAATCCTGGTTTCTTTCAAGCTGTTTTTAAAATGTCGTCATTTTAATACACAATCTAAGCCCCGCAGAACAGTCCACAGCAGGTTAATTTGAATCATATGATGTGTCACTGCCCTCAGCTGACATGAGCTCTATTCCATGTGTGAAGCCATAATAAATCCATTCCCAACCGAGGAGAATTCCCCGTGAGAAGGTGAACTAATCCAGGCCTCACACTGGCATGCTAGCCCTCCATAATTGAAAGCAGGGCCACCTGTTCTCTGCACAGTTAGCCTATAGAGGAAAAATTAGCATTAGATCAGATATTTCTTATACTGAAAAATCATTCATACTTCTTGCAAATTCAGCTGTGAACTGCTTGGTATGACATCATACAGAAAGGTAGGAATGTGCCCACTTGATCCCAGTTTAAAGTTTTGTTAACCATAGGATTTCTTACCTTTGAAATGAGATTTTTTTTTTTTTTTTTTTTTTTTTGTTTTTTTTTTTTTTTTTTAATTTAATGGGAGCTGACACGTGAGGAGAAGAAATGGGAAGGGTGCAGATTTTTCTAATTAACTCAGGGTCGTTTGCAAAAAGAGTTGAGCTCCCTGGTATTTTTTTCATTGCTCCTTTGCAGACGTATTTTTGAACACTGTCACTGTAGCCATAAAATGACATTTAAATGATAACAAAGAAAAAAATATGCCCAAATGGGAAAACTTTCCGTCATCGTTTATGTTTTATTGTAATTAGCATACCACAATCTTCATATAATTTAAGTAACATAGTTATAGCAAGAACAGAGTTATGGCTGCAGTTTCACATTTCTTTTAGTATACTTCTAGTTGAAACACATAGCCCCTGATTTTTTTTTTTCTTAAGAAAATCGTTTCTTTAGCCACTCCTTGTTTAATCTATTCATTAACTTAAGCTTTGTTTCAGAGATTGCTTTCATTTTTGGTTTTATCTGATTTTTGTTTTAAAATTTTATTTGACTTTTAATTTGTTGTAATCCTATTTTGAAAACTGTTTTCTTATGTTTTATGGATTAACTTACTATGTTATTGGTTGCAATGATTTTAATTTTTACTTTATGTTATAGGTGGCAATTATTTTAATTTTAATTTTTAAAAAATCAAAAAAATTCTAGAATATCCCATTTCCACAAACATCTTTGATTTGGATAAAAATGTAAACTTAAATAATGTAAAATATTACTTTAAAAATTTCTCAGTTACAGTAACATACCATTTAAATAGGTTTGTTTATATGAATATAAAGTAGAAATTTTGCATTGTTTACCCCCCAAAATATATATTTTTGAAATGTGTTTTTTGTTTTGGGGTTCGTTTGTTTGTTTTGTTGAACTCTTTTTATGTTCTTTTATTCCTGAATTCATTACTCAATATGGATTAATTCAGACATATCTTGAAGGTGACTGATTCAGGAGAAGTAAGATACCTGAAAAAGATGACCCAAATAGCCTCCCGATATTTTCCATAGTGGTAAACGAAAAATAAGTAATATAGTTTTTAAATGCAAGAAGATTCAAAGTGAAAGAAAGCATCTTAAGAAGCTAATTTAAAATTATTTATTTTAATGTAGACTTGATAGTTAACCTTTTGCTTTTTTTTTCCAGAAATTAGGACAAGGCCCATTTCCTAATCATTGGAGTCCTGTCTTTATCTTAATCCAGTTTTATAGCCATACTAGCAGGCTATCTTCTACATTTAAGAAATGTAAACTAGTTAATAAAACTGTAAGAACCTTGACTTTTACATTTCCTGAGTTTTACGGGCTTCAATTTGCAGCATCAGCATTACATTATTGTAGTTTATATTCCCCATGATTTATCAAAATGAAATAGTAAACTTGATGTCAGAATGTCAACTATGGAATAGACCAAGAATTTTAAAATGCAGGAAATCTTTTCATTATTTCAACCTTAGTGTTTCAACTCTAACTTGGATTTTTGGAAGAAATGAGAAAAATGGATGATTTTTCAATTAACTGATGTTTAATAAACTTTTTTCTTTTATTCAGCTAACAACCTGATTTTAATACCAGATTTTCTACTGTAGAATCAGTAAGCCATATTAATTACTTTCCAGCACTGTAGAATGAAGGGACTGTAAATCTTTGAAGCTCTGGCTAACAGTGGTCCCTCCAGGGGACAACACTTGGCTAAGTAGTAGGACCCGAAGAATCACAGAAACTGACTCTGGGGGTGGCTAGATGGTAAGAGGCCATCCCATAGTCTCCTGCGGGGGAGTCAGTAGTATGGCAATTATTTAGATTTTTATTTCTCCATGTACTCTAATTCTATCAGAGTTCTTTCCTCTACAGAAGAGAATTAGGGTAATTGGGGGATATCTTTTTAGGAACACGGAGTAGGCTAAGGTAGAAAAAAAAAAGAACGTTATCTGCCTTCTCCTAACTTTCCAACTTCGTGTTTGCATACAGCTCTCCTTTCCCTGACTGTATAGCCTTGTGCCTTCCCAAGTACACAGTCGTGTGCCTCCTGTTTTTATCTCGCTCATGACAAACAATAACCTCGACTGTCTTTTGTGCTCTCATCTCCCAAATGCCTGCTTCTAGTTTTGTCTTATCCAATTCTAGGACTATTTCTCCATCTGCCTATTAGATATGTTTAGTTATTTAAAATTCAGCATATCTACATTAAATAAAACCATTTTCTTCACTCTTCTTATTCACTCTTTAATATAGTCTTCAGTAGTCTTCAGATTTTTTACATGTGCTCATGATAGCAGCATAATTCCACTCATGTCCTCTCACAATTTTACTATCACTTTTGATTCATCCTTCTTTTTATTTCAACTCCCTTTAGCTTTTATTTTGAAATGGTCCTCCATTGTGCCTGCTACCTTCCTGGTAGAGATTTATGCCCTGATTACTTCCTCAGTCTTCGTGAACCTGATTACTTCAGATTCTCCTTTTATTCGATAATCCTATCCCCTGTGCCCTTGCTAGATTAGCCTCCCCTGTCAAACTCAAGGAATCTTGACCACCCACCTCCCTCAGTTCATCAAGTCAAAACTCCCCTCAGCCCTCAAGACTTTCTGTAATTAGGTATCACCTGGACAATCCAGGTTTACTATCACTAAGCAGGTGATCCTAATCATTTTACTTCTTTGAACCTCAGTATTTTCTCCTATAACGTAAGAGAATTATTTTAAGGATACCTTCAAGTTCTAAAATGATGGGTGTAATCCCCAGTAGAACTCTTCATTCATTTGTTTCCACAAGTATTTATGAGCAACTACAATATTCTAAGTATTGCTCTAAGTTCGGAAATATAGTGATGAGCAATAGATAGATAGTTCCGTCTCTCAAGAAATGCATACAATCTAATAGAAAAGACAGAATTTGATTACCAAATAGTCACACAAAGTAATATATAGTTATAAGCTAACATAAGTGTTAAGAAGTTCTTTGGGTTCATTACAAAGTGAAGATTTAGAGATGCTTCTCTAAGTAACTGACACTTGAGCTGAGTTACACAGGATGAAAAGGGGTTAACCAAGAACATCGAGGGGAGGGTGGATTTCCGGGAGAATTTGCAGAAGACCCTATGGGGAGAGAGATTATGGCTCATTAAAGGAAATGAATACAGGCAGAGCAAGGGAACAGTGGTGTGAGGTGAGGCTGTAGGAAGAGGCAGAAGCCCAGCCTTGCTGGCTATAATAAAAGATTTTCCATTTTTATCTTAGGAGCGCTGGGGAACCATTGAAGAGCTTTAAGCAGGACATGTATGTGATGGGGGAGAAAGGCATATGTGTGTGCGTGTGCGTGCATGTGTGTGTCTCTATGTTTATATTTGCATTTTGAAAAGATGATTCTAGTTGCAGGGTGGAAAATAGATAACAGGGGCTAAAGTAAATGCATGGGACCAGTTAGGAGAATATTACTGTAGTACTGGTGTAGATAATGCTAAGTTGAATCAGGGAATGATAATAGCAGTAGGGAAAATGAAAGATTTAGTGGATATTGGGGAGGCAGAATCCACAGACATTGGTGATGGCATAGAGGGAATGGAGGATAAGATTTACTCATGACATCTGGGTTTCTGACTGGTCTTACTGGATGGATGGTGTTCTGGACTGAATTATTGTTGAAGCCCAAATGCCTTGTGTTGTGGTTTTTGGAGATGGAGCCTGTGGAAGATGATTGGGTTTAGATGAGGTCATGAGGGTAGAGCCCTCATGATGGGATTAGTGTGCTTATAAGAAGAGACACCAGAGAGCTTCTGTCTCTGTCTCTGCCATGTGAGGACACAGTGAGAAGGCAGCCATCTGCAAGCCAGGAAGAGAGCCTTCAACCATGCTGGCATCTCAGAATTCCAGCCTCTATAATTGTGAGAAAATAAATTTCTGTTGTGTAAGTTAGTCTATGGTATTTTGTTATGGCAGCCCAAGCTGAGACAGGTGGTGGTCCTGTTTACTGAGATAGAAAATACTTGAAAAGAACCACATTGGTTTTGTATATATTTTTTACTTGTGTTCGTGCACACAGATCCAGGGGAAAGCCCTGACACTGAAAATCTACCTCTGTAACTAGAGGTCAGGGAAGGACCAAAGAAAGAAGCTGGCCACTCCAGTCTAGTAATTAGTAGACTTTATTAAAGGAAATTACACACGAGGTATGTCTTTGGCACCTGTAAGACAAAATGGATCCCCATACACATGGCAAGCACCAAAAAATTATAAAAGGTAAAGGAGGGGACCATCATGGGTACTAGTTTATGAACATTGCCAGGTATGGGAAATTACTTAATGTGCTTGACCACGTCAGGACAACAGCCTATTCAGAAACCAGCACATAGCAGGAGGCAAGGGAGGGGTGCTAATTTATTTCAGAATGAATGCCAGTTACAATCAGACAGTCTCTAAGAGGGGAAAGCAACCTCTGTTCCGGCTCAGGTCTAGTTCACAAGACAGACAGCAGGGAACAGTCTCTCCTCCACAATTTATGAGAGTCGGGAGAGATCACAAAATTTGCCTTGGGCATGTGGGGTTTGCGGCAGTTGTACATTCATACCTGGAGCTCACAGGAGACGCTAAGATTTGTGATAAAATTTTAGATGTTTTGGAGTCTTTAGAATATAGGTGCTAATTCAAGTCATGGTCATGGATGAGATTATTCAAAGAAAATGTAGATGAGAAACAGAGAAAAGAGCTTAAAACTTCTTCTTGAAGATGTCCAATCAAAATTTACTAGCCAGGAGGATGAGGAGCCTGGAAAGTCAACTGAGGGCTAAGAGGAACATTTGAAGAATGTTGTAAAGTCAAACCAAGGAAAAGGAGTGTTTCAAAAAAGAAGTACTCAACAATGTCAAGTAGTGACACAGAAAGATGAAACACTGAAACTTATCTAATAGATTTATAGACATTGTGACTACAGGTGATCTTCCCCCTGAAATAACCTGGATGGACACGAGGCTGGTATGCATTGAGGAGTGAGGAGGAGGAAAAGAAATAGTAGCAGAGTCTACAGCCATGCTACCCTGAACAAGCCCGATCCCATTTGATCTCGGAAGCTAAGCAGGATCCGGCCTGGTTAGTACTTGCATGGTAGACTACCTAGGATTGTAAGCTGACAAGGTCCTTGCAATCTGTGAGGTCAACCAAGGGTTGCCTCACCTAAACAATAAAAAAATAAAGAAAAAAGAGATAGTAGCGGAGAGTATAAGTAACTCTTCTGAGAAGCTTGACTGTGAAGAATAATAAGGGCAATATGTGAAGGGGCATTTGGGGTCAGGGCTTTTAGGTTTTATTTTTATGATAAAAGAGACTTGGGTTTTTTCATGTTTAAATAATCAGCAATAGGAATCCAGTTGAGAGAAGAGGTGGATAAACTAAAAGGAGAAAAGATAAAGGTGGGTTCTTTAGAAAG
>NW_006439568.1:22386964-22446670 GCF_000325575.1 Pteropus alecto | reverse complement strand
ATACACATGTGAAAGAACTGGTTTTAGTTTAGGGAAGCAAAAGCTTCTCTATTTTACAGAACAAATTAAAAGAGGGAAGGAAAATGGCATATGCAGGTCGTTTTTCAGTTTGGTAGCAAGAAATTGAGAGAAATATAATGGTTTTGACTTTCTCCGTGAAGCTAGAAGGAAGGTCACTTATTGAAGTTGAAGACGGATGAGAGGAGTTTGATGGTTTGGAGGCAAATGGTTTGAAATTATCTTTCAATATCTCCTCTTCATATGCCTTATGTATGTATGTATGTATGTATGTATTTTTATTATGGCGACATTGGTTAATGAAATCCAGTAAGTTTCAGGTATACAATTCAACAGCAAGGCATATATTTATACACCGCCCAGTTAGATTTCTTTCTGTCACCACATATTTGACCCCTTTTACCCCATCTACCTCCCCCCTCCCTCCCACCCTTTGGTAATCACTCATCTTTTTAAAACTTTTTATTATGGGAAATTTCAAACATATACAAAAATAGACTGAACAGTATATAGAACTTCCTGCTTAAACAATTGTCATCCTGTGGCTAATATTGTTTCTTACATACCCTATCAACTTTCTTACTTTCTATATGATTTTGCAGCAAATCTTATGTATCATATCATCTGTAATATTTCAATATGTATCTCTAAAAGATAACTTTTCAAAACATAACCATAATACTGTTATCAAACCTAAAGATAATTCTTCAACATCATCAAATATCCATTCAGTATTCAAATTTCCAATTATTTTGTAAATATCCTAATGTGTGTGGATGCATGGGTGTTTGTGTGCCATGTATATTTTATTTGTTTGTTTGTTTGTTTGTTTGTTTGAACCAGGAGCCAGATAAGACCTACACTTCGCTTGGTATGTCTTTCAGGTTTATCAATAGGTTTCCCCCTCTATCTTTTTTCATCTCTTGCCATTTATATATTGAAGAAACCAGATCATTTATCCTGTAGAGTTTATCACAGTTTGGATTTTGTCTGTGCCCCTGTCTTTTATATTTCCTACATGTAATTTGGTAGTTGGATTAATCCGATTCAGGTGTTTTGATTTGGGGTTTTGTTTTTAGCAAGACTATTTTGTAAAAGGTTTTGTATTGTTTTATCAAGAGGCACATATGTCTGAAGGTCTCTTTTTGTGATGTTAACAGCCATTGATGCTCAATGACTAAATTCACTGGAAGTTGCTAACAGTAATATTTTAAATCTAGCATTCCTTTTTCATGTGTTACTGGAATACTTGTTAAAAGAGAAACAGTCCCTCATCTACTACCTCTTTTTATTTACCTATTTTCAAAAGAGAGTTACTTTTCTAGATAGGAAGAATTTTTTCACAATGTATATCTATATGAAATTACTACAATGTGCACTTTAAATATATTATAATTTTATTTGTCAATTATACCTCTGGAATAGGTATAATAGCTAGAAAAAAATTAGGTTTTTTTTTTAGCATATTTTAATGGTGGCCAATTAGTTATTGTTTGGTATTATTCCGAACTCATTATTTTTAATGATGCTCAAATTGTCTCATCATTGGCAGTGGGAACCTCTGTAAATTGGCTTCTCTATGTTTTTTTAATCTTTCCTCAGTTTGGAACCTTTCTCCCTTATCAAAAGAACATTTGGCTGTTACCAAATATCAAATCTGCTGTGTCCAAGGATGAGTGTATGCCATCACTGAGAATAGAAAAATAAGGGACATAGGCACCCAAAAGCTGCCAAAATTATTGGAACAATGGAATGTACTTAGCCTTCTATGATGATTACTTAGAGAGAAGCTCATTTAGATGAGTTCAGTTCAATACATTAATTTTAGAAAACCAGTACAAGTACCCTATAATCGGAACTTTTACATTGTGATTTGATGGGGCCGTGGAGGTGGGGCCGGGGGCTTGCCAATGCAGTCCCAAAATGTCAATGCTGATCATAGGAGTATGTGCATGAATTATGCTAGTAATGATGATGCCCAAATTCCAGAGATAAGCACCATAAACTGCTACCGGCTGACCCAGTCAAGGGCATGTGTCAGCCCATGTCCTCGAGCCTCCTCAACACCATTTGAGACAGCTGATACCACTTCCACTTGCTATACCATTGTTAACTGAAGGACTTATGTCTGCCACCACTGAGGTCTTTACACTTCACACCTTCAATGAAAACACAATGGCCTGTTTGTCCTGGGCAGCTTTCCAGGTTTTCTAGCTCCCACACCTGTGAATACTAAGTCTCTACCTTCCATTATCATCATGAATACCTTTACTTGGACACTGTAACAAAAATCTGAATTTGAATTGCTGAATAAGAGAAAAAAATGTGCTATGACCTAATAATAAAAATATTTTATTAGAGTTACTATAGTGCATAAAGTCAGGCTCGATTATACTTTCGTTCCTTGTTTTGCACTTACCTCTAGGAAGTTGGGCGTGGAAATGGGAACCGTCATCCCGGCATCTACATGTAGCTGTGCCCGTGTGACTGACTATGTTCCTAGCAAGCTTGGCTTGTCTAAAAAGTTTTTCTTTTACAAATAAAATTCCAAAGGAAGAAGCACTTAACAAAGAAGTTTTCTTTCAAAAATGTTATGATTTTGGTATAACAAGCCATATTGAATCCATTAGGTTTTTGGTAATAGATTTCAAAATACATCATAAATGTAAGTAATATGATGACTAATGGGTCGAATAAAGTTGGAACATTTTAAATGAGAAAATAGCTGGAACAGTTTTCAGTTGATGCTTGGTCCCCCACAAGGTGTGCATTAACATAAGCTTGCGGGAATCACCTCTGGGACGTGAATTCCCTCTCTGATTTCATTATTACAATATGATCTTTTTTTTCTTTCAGTATTAAGTCATCTCCTAGGGTGATGGGAGCATAAAATAAGTGTAATTTATTTGTATTCGTCTAATCTCCTTTTAACTCAATAGTCATTCCATCATTCTATTTCCTGGTAGCTGCTCAGAAAGTTTTGAAGGGTAATTAGAATCTAATAATTGATAGGCATGGGTTTACTTGGTAACTTAAAGATACAGAATGAGTTCTGGAGACAGTGAGAAGTTTGATCTGGCAGAGAATTAGATGACTCAGCTGGGAGATTCTCTATTACTGCATATTCTTAAAATCTAAACTCTGAAAATAATCCATTTATTAAAGTTCAGTGAGGATTATGAAAAACTTAAAACCCTTTAAAACAAGAATTTGATAATAATTGTAATAAAATCCACATTAACAATCTATGCCTGGTTCTTTATCCAGTTGTTTCCAGTTCTTGTAAAACATTGTTCTGTTTAGCTCCCACTGTGTCTCTGTTGAATAAAACTTTTCTAATTCATTTTTAATGTTTTTATTTTAATAATGAAGTTAATGGATTTTTAATCAATTTTTAATCAACTGTATTGGGGTAATTGATTAATAACATTATATAAGCTTCAGGCGTACAATTTTATAATACATCATCTCTATATTGCATTGTGTGTTCACCATCCAAAGTCTAGTCTCCTTCCGTCACCATATAGTTGACCCCCTTTACCTTCTTCATCCTCCCCTTACCCGCTTCCCCTCTGGTAACCACCATACTGTTGTCTATGAGTTTGTTTATTTGTTTTCTTTGTTTATTTGTTGCTTTCTATTTTGCATTCTACATATGGCTGAATAGTATTCCATTGTACATATGTACCATATTTTCTTTATCCAGTCTTCTGTCAAAAGACACTTAGGTTGTTTCCATGTCTTAGCTATTGTGAATAATGCTGCAATGAATGTAGGGGTACATCCATATAGCTTTACAAACAAGGGTCTTCAAGAT
The DNA here is from genome assembly GCF_000325575.1 of Pteropus alecto. Lineage (NCBI taxonomy): Eukaryota > Metazoa > Chordata > Mammalia > Chiroptera > Pteropodidae > Pteropus > Pteropus alecto. The sequence continues at coordinate 22,442,835 of NW_006439568.1, read as the reverse complement.
TTTTGGGTGGATACCCAGAAGAGGGATTGCTGAGTCATATGATACCTCTGTTCTTAGTCTTTTGAGGATTCTTCATACTGTTTTCCATAGTGGCTGTACCAATTTACATTCCCACCAGCGGTTAAGAGGGTTCCATTTTCTCCATATCCTCTCCAATACTTGTTATTTCTTTTCTTATTGATAATTGCCATCCTAACAGGTAGCATCTCATTGTCTTCTTGGGAATAGTGTCTGTTCAGGTCCTCTGCCCATGTTTTAATTGGATTATTTGTTATTGATTGTGGAGTTGTATGAGTTCTTTATATATTTTGAATATTAGCTCTAATGGAGGTATCATTTTGCATACATCTTCTCCCATTTGGTTGGTTTCCTTTTCTTTTTTGTTGATGGTTTCTTTTGCTCTGCGGAAGCTTTTTAGTTTTCATCAGTGTTTTAAAGTATAAAAGAAGACCAGAAATTACATTGCTCAATTTTTACTTTTATTTTTTATGCTTAAAATTCCTAAACTTTTTTTTTGCGTAATTTTTCCCATTTTAAAAATAATCTTCCTATCATTATGAGACTGAAAGTATTTATAATAAAGGCATTAATTTTCTACCAAAAAAGTACCTGGCCAGTTCAAGGATGTGAAAGTCTAGAGACACTGGGTAATAAAAGTACAGTACACATTTGTTGACTTATCAGGTGTGACAGTGACTTTATGATTTTAGTTGAAGGATTCACACATGTTGATTGACATTATACTACAATAAATGGTGCTACTTTATTTTTGGTGCTTCTCTTTCTGTTTCATGCTTCCTGTCTCCTGGTAGACCTAATACTGTTAAAAGAATACCTAATATTACAGTACAGCCTTACTTCAGCTCTGCTTTCCAGGCTCTTGGCCTGTAGTACTATCCAACTTGCCCAAATGGGACTGTCACAGCCCCTCTGTTCACACATGGAACAGGATGTGTTTTGCAAGGAACGTGACTCAGCACTCTCAGTGTAGTGCGTTGGTGTGAGGGACTCAGTGGCCCAGTGAAGGTCACCGTGTACAGAAATTTGTACCCTCTACATAGACATACAAAAACATTTAAAGGGTAAATTATTTAAATGTTCTAAATATCGATTTGTTTCTTATAAAAAGTTAACACCTGTCTTGTGCTATGCGCTACTAGAGTTTAGAACTTTAAATTTTTTCATCTGCTGTTCAGTGACTGAGAGATTACATTTGTAATGCTAGATTTAAGATCATTTAAAGAATGAAGTTTTGATACATATATAACAGTTTTGATGTGACCCCACAGGAAAGAGAGATCAAGAGACCAAGGCATCCAAATAAGAAGTACTTCTTTACCAATCTGCTGGTCTGAGAAAAGGTCATCCAGAAAGCAGCACCACACAAAGTCGAAATTCACATTTCAAATTTATGAAACAAAAGAAATATATAAAAAATTTAAGTAATTAAACTTTCAAATGATTTTAAAAATAAATCCGTAGTGATTATACTGCTAACGTTATTAAAGTTTAAAATAACACTGAGATTTTTGAGACAAGCTATGTGATAGAGGGAGATCCAAGATATTGTTTCAGATTTTCTTATTCCTAAAATTTGTTGAATCCTCGTTAATCATTATATATAAACTAGTGACCTATTAGAGATTCATGACTTTTAGAGATAGAACAAGACAAGTCAGCTATTATTCAAGATGTACTGAATAGCTCCATTTCAAACTGTTAGACTTATACTGAATAAATACTGTGGACTGTCCTTGATTTTGCTTTGGGAAAAGATCGTTCGGATTTCAGACTGTTCAAAGAAGTTATATTTGGTAACATAAGGTCGATAACGTGACTCATGTAGATTCATAATTCAAATTCACCAATATGATTAGATTTTAGTACACATTTATTTTTCTGAATTCTCAGTATTTAAACTCTACTGACAAAAAGGAACCTTCTTTTAAAATTTGTTTCATAATATGAGCCAAGTCATATGAAAGAATATATTATATTCTGTCTCATAATTAAACTACTTTGGATGGTACCAAACTGACCTGTTCTTCTGAATTTTACTGCCTTACTCACTCAAATCTAGGTGTTAAATTAAAGCCCCTAACTTTCTTGTGCCTCAACTTCTGGTGTTAGCAAGATCACAAATGGTCCTGTGGCTTCCCTAACATTTAGGGAGCAGCATTCCATTTTTTATAACCTTCAACAGAAAGGCCACTGTGATCTCACCACTAATTGGCATAAATGTTCTACTGCCTTGTTGGAGGGGCTGTGGAGAGTGGAAAGAAAACCTGGAAAACTGAGCCAATACAGAGCTTCTTAACACTTAATCCTAAAGTGGGCTTCCTCTACTTATAAGAGCCATGGATGTGTTCAAGCCCTTAAGCCTTTCGAGAAACATGTGAGGGCAGAAAAAAAAAAAGAAAGAAAAAAAAGAAACGAAGTAGAAAAAACTATCCTGTCAAAGTCATTGAAATAATTTTGTCTCTTATTTTTAAATTAATATGCAGTAAAATTGTTCTTTTTTGGTATACAATTTTGAGAATCTTAACACTTATAGATTTGAGTAACCACTACCACAAGCAAGATATGCAACAGTTCCATTATCCCAAAAAAATCTCACAGTATTCCTTGTAGTCAGACCCTCCCCTAAGCCCTAAACTCTGATAGCTATTGCTCTCCATCACTTTAGAGTTTTTGTTTGTCTGTTTTGCCTTTTTGAGAATGTCTTACAAATAGAATCATACAACATATAACCTTTCTAGACTGGGTTCTTTCACTCACATACTGCCTTTGAGATTTGTCAAGTTGTTACATATATCAGTAGTACATTCCATTTTGTTGCTGCATAGTACTTCATCATGTGGATGTATCACAGTTAACAATCCACAGTTAACAATCACAGTTAACATCGAAGTTGTTTCCAATTTTGGTGATTATGAATAGAGCTACTTTAAACATTTGTGTATAAGTTGGCCTGTGAATATAAGTTTTCATTTCTCTATGATAGGTATCTAGGTGTGGTATTGCTAGGTCATAAAAGAAACTGCCAAAATATCTTCCAAAGTGGCTGTGTCATTTAGCATTCCCACTACTAATAAATCAGAGTTCCACTAGCTCCATATCCTCTCCAGCACTTTGTATTGTCAGGGTTTTTACATTTTAGCCATTCTAATAGATGTTTTATTGTCATTTTAATTTGCAATTTTCTAATGACTAATGATGTTGAATATCTTTGTATGTTTTTTTCTGGCATTCATAATCCTTTTTGGTGAGGACTATTCAAGTCTTCCACCCACTTTAAAATTAGGCGATTTGTTTCTTATTGTTGAATTTTGAGAGTCCTTTATATATTCTGGATACAAGTCGTTTGTCACATAAGTGATTTACAGATATTTTCTCCTAGTGCATAGCTTGTCTTTTCATTCTCTTTACTCTTTACAGAGCAAAAGATTTTTGTCATGAAGTCCAGTTTATGAATTTTTTAAATGAATCAAGTTTTTTTTGATATTGTAAGAGCTCTGCCTAACACCAGGACTTGTAGACATTTTTCTCTACTTTTCACCAAAAAAATAAAGTTTTATAATTTTACATTTTGTATTTGGACCCATGATTCATGACCTATTTTAAGCTAATTTTGTATAAGGTATGAACTCAAGTTCAAGGGCCTTTTCTTTTTTTCCTTTAGAATGTCCAGTACTATTTGTTGATAAAACTATGCTTTTTCATTGAATTGCCTTTGTACCTTTTTCAAAAGTCATTTGACAGTGTTTGTTTGGATTCTCTATTTCTGGAATTTGTTCTGTCTCATTGATATATATGTGTATATCCTTCTCCAAGACTATACTGTCTTGATCATGGTAACTTCATAGTAAGTCTTAAAATCAAGTAGTATAAGCCCTCCAATATTATTATTATTTTTCAAAAGAGTTTTGGCTATTCTTGTTACTTCGCTTTCCTGTATATATTTTAGAATCAGCTTCTCTGTATAATAAATACTGCTGGGATTTTTATTGGAATTGCGTTAATTTTATAGCTCAGTTTGGGGAGAATTGACATCTTTACTATGTTGAGTCTTCCATGAATGCTTGAATATGTTATGTATATAGTATGTATCTCTATTTATTTAAGTCTTCTTTTATTAGCATTTTGTAGTTTTCTTCATACTGATCCTATACATATTTTATTAGATTTATGCATAAGTATTTATTTCATTTGGAGCTATTGTAAATGTTATTTTTGTTTTAAAATTTTAATTTCAATTGTAATTGCTAGTTTGTAGAAACTTGATTTTTGTGTGGTGGTCTTGTATTCTAAAATCTTGCTAAATTCACTTTAATTCTAAGAGTTTTTCTTTAGATTCTGTGGAGTTTTTCTACTTGAACAATCATGTCATCTGTGAATAGACATCATTTTATTTCTTTCTAATCATCATACCATTTTTTTGGTCTCTTTGTTTATTGCCTTATATACTAGTTAGGACTTATAGTGTCATGTTTAGCGTGAGTAATGAGAATGCCTTGTTTCTGATCTTAGGGGAAAAGTATTCATTCCTTTATGACTAAATATGAAGTTAGCTATCATCTCCTCTATTAATAGTTTACTAAGAGTTCTTGTTAAAAACAGACTCTGGACATTGAATTTTTAAAAGTTTTCTGCATAAATGGATGTGATCATGTTTTTTGTTGTTTCTTTTGTAAACTGTTAATATCATTATAGTGATTGACTTTCTAATATTGAAGCAACCTTGTAGTCTTAGGATAAACCACTCTCGGTCATGGTATATTATTAACTTTATATGTTGCTGGGTTTGATTTCTAATTTTTTGTAGGGTTTTTACATCTCTGTTCTTAAGGGGTATTGGTCTGTAGTTTTTGTTTCTTTTTACTGTCTTTGTCTGGTTTAGGTACCAGTAATGATGGTTTCATGAAATGAACTGAGGAGTGGTCTCTCCTCTTCTATTTTCTGCAGCCCAAGAAAATGAAGACAAGAAAGAAGGAAAAAAAAAAAAATGAGGGATTTTTTATAGTCCTTCTGAGCATTAGGAGCTCCCCTTCCGTTTCTGGAAGCCAGAAATAAAGGGTTTCTCCTCGTGCTCCCTTTTTCTGCACCCAAAGCCCACTTCTCGGTTTCAGTATGCTTTCAGGCTGGAAGATACAGGAGGAAAAATGAGAAACTCACCAACATTTTGGTGGTATTTTGAAATCTAGTCAAGATCTTCCCCAATCTACCTGTTACCATTTACTTTTCTGAGTCCTCAAATAGGTGCTCTGTGGAGGTTTTATAGCTGTAGTTGCTCCAGAGTTTTTAGCTGCATAGAGTGGCAGAGACAGGGTTTCATCTTTCTCAGAACCTTGGAATAACTTTTAAAGAGAGGGAATTGGCAACTAACAAAGAGAAGAGTAAAATATATTAGATGTTTTTGCTTTGGAGGGAAAAATAAAAAATGAAGGCAAATATTCCTGGTTGTTGAAACTTCATTTATGCTCACGTTGAAAACTAGAAATGTCATGTGGGTAAATATGAATGTGGATTTGGTATTAGTTTTCTCTTGATACATACATAACAAATTACCACAAATGTTACTGGCTTACAACAACACAAATGTATTGTTTTGTCGGAAGTCTGGGTGGGTTCATCTGGAGTCTCTGCTCAGAATCTCACAAGGCCAAAATCAAGATGTATGTTGGGCTGTGCTCTAATCTGAAAGTTCCAGGGAAGAATCTACTTCCCAACTCATTCCAGTTATTTACGTAATCCAGTTCCTTGTGGTTGTAGGACTAAGGTCCCCAATTCCTTGCTAGCTGTTGGCCACGGCTTCTCTCATCTCTAGGGCCATCCATTTCTTCTCACATAATCTCCATCATCCTCAAAGCAGCAGTGACATATAATAGAGCCTTTCTCGTGCTTCATCTCTCTCTGACTTTCCCTTCTACCTCCTCCTTTTAAAGGGAGGCCCACCAGATCAGGCCCACCAGATAATCTACTGTTTTAAATCCAACTGTCCTAAGATATTTATCACAACTGTGAAATCTCTTTTTAGCACAGTAGTACCTAGATTTGTGTTTGATTCAATAACCAGGTGACAGGAACCTTGGGGAGAAAAGCCATCTTTACAATTCTGCCCAGCACAGAACCAGATTAGAATGTTTTAGAGTGCTCCAGCACAAAGTGACCAGATGTACTTCATGTCGTGTTTGAGGCCTGATGCCAAGTGTTAAAGATGAAAAATGTGCACTTGCAGACCTTCTTGATTGGTGGGAAATATAATCTCATTTAAAAATACTTGTGCAGGGACGGTTTTGCAGATCATCTTCTTGAAGAAAATGCTAAGCAGCATCCTGAAGATTAGGTGTTAAGATAGAAAGGGCATGTTAGACAAAGGAGCAACATAAGCAAAGGCCTAGTGGTGAGATAGCATGGGTTGGGAAAGTGAGCTCTAGAAACTCTGATATATCTGGAACTTTAAACTGTGAGGTGGGCAATGGCTGTAGCTAAGCAGAAGCAGGGCCTTTCCTCGTCCCTGCCCCCATTCTAAGGAGCTTGGTCTTTTACCCCATAGGTAAAGAAGAGCCATTAAAGAGTTTTGTGCAGGAGTGAGCCAATCAGGATCATATTTGAAACAAATCACTTGGAAATTACTCTGGAGACTGTATTAACTGGAAGCCATCTAGACAGAGAAACCATTTAGGAGGCTTTATAACAGCTGAACACTATCAAAGGCATGGAGGGGAGAAATGAGGAGTGGCTGGAATGCTGAGAGAAGTGGATTGGATTCAAGCAATATTTTGGAAGTAAAATTGACAACTTGATCATTGAGTGGACCAGGAAAAGAGGGAATGAAATGAGTAAAAAAGTCAGATTTCTAATTCGAGCCACTTGGTAAATGATAGAGCCTGTCTGAGAGGGGTTAATGGATTGTTCTAGATGAATCGATTTGATAAGCCTGTGGGAATTCAATAGAAAAGAAAAATTCATTATGTTTCCTTTATTACATCATTAAATACTCATTCAGTATTTACTGTAGACCAGACATAGTTTAGGTGCTCCGAGTAAGATCCAACAGTCCTTACTGCCCAGGAGCAAACAGTTCATTGGACTATGACAGATTCCTAAGGAGATAACTATAAAAGTGTATAATATAAATAGATGTCTGATGATGGCCCAGTGCACAGGATATTCTGGAAGCAATGAATGAGAGGATGTCAAGAAGCGTTTCCTAGAAGAAGTGACTCATGGGCTAAGTCTCAGAGGATGAGTTAGGCAAGTAACCAGGGGTCTAAAAAGTTTTTCCTGTGTCACTGGGACCACAAATGACCCATGGGTGCCTGAGATATGAGAGTTCATACTGAAGTAGTAGTCAGCAACCTCCATATATACCATTCATTCCACGGATGCTTTACCAGCCTACAGTCAGGGAAAATGGATCCCTTAGCTTTAGCAGTTGGTTTAGGTGGATATTAGGGCTACTTTCTGCATCAGTCACTAAATTGTTTCCTTGGCTTCAGGATGAACACTTATGACACATAGTTTAAGTCGTCATGTTATGAATCCAAGCAAAAGCAGATAGCTTCAGGCCCCAACATCTGAGTCTTCTTTCTACTTTAGCTTTGTTTTGTTTTTCTGTTGTTGCTGTCATCTATTGAGATTGTGCTTTCTTTTTGCAGGGGAGGGGTGAAAGGTGATGTCATTTTCTGTGAGACTACAGAATTTGGAAGCCCACATAAAAGATTGTCTAGGCAGAGCAAGTATGGGTCATTTGTTTTGCCCGCCAGCTTCTTTGAATACCCCAAATTCCGCAAGTCGTTAACAGTGCCCTTGAAGCGCCGCTGGTTTGGGTATCTGCATGCAAAAAAAATGAAGTTAGACCCCTACCTTACACAGTACACAAAAGTTAAGTCGAGAAGGATTGTAGACTTAAATGTAAGAGGTAAAACTATAACACTCATAAAAGAAAACATAAGTGTAAATATTTGTGATCTTGGGTTAAGCAACCTTTCTTCACATGACACCAAAGATATATTGCGCTTTATAAAAATTATAATAGATATATTGGGCTTTATAAAAATTCAAATCGTGCTGCAAATGATACCATCAAAAGAAAAACCGAAAAGACATTCCGTAGAATGGGAGAAGATATTTGCAAATCCTATATCTAATAGGGACTTGTATTCAGAATATATAAAGTGCTAATACAATTCAATAATAAAAAGACATATAGCCCAATTTAAGAATGAGCAAAGGATGTGAATGAACATTTTTTCAAGAATATATACAAATAGCCAATAAGCACATGAGGAAATGTTCAACCTCTTGGTCATTAGGGAAATGCAAACCAAAATCACAGTGGAATACCACTTCACACCCATGAGGATGGCCATAATCAAATATAACCTAGCAGTCCCTCTCCTAGGAAGATACCTAAGGGAAATGAAAATTTGTCCAAACACAAATTTGCACATGAATGTTCATAGCAGCCAAAAAGTAGAAACAACCCAAATGCCCATCAAGTGTTAATGGATAAATAAAATGTGGTATACCCATATGATAAAGCATTATTCAGTCATTAAAAAGAATACTGATGATATATATTTCAACATGAATGGACCTAGAAAACATTATGCTAACTGAAAGAAACCAGACATAAAAGGCCAATATTATATGATTCCACTTATATGAAATGTCTAGAACAGGCAAATCTGTAGAGACCTTAAATTAGCGGTTGCCTAGGGCTGGGAGATGGGAAATGGGTGGAGAGTGACTGCTAAGTGGTATGTGTGTGCGGCGATGATAATATTCTGGAGTTAGATAGTGGTGATAGTTTTTAGTTCAATACTAAAAATCATCGAATTATACACTTTAAGTAGGTAAATTGTTTGGTATGTAAGTTGTATTTCAATAAGATGTTTTTACAAAAAAGTAATTCCTTTAAGTTAGGATGTTTGTTCCTGTTTAAAAAATAAGGAGAGCAAGGAACTTTTTAATATTGCGGAAGAGTGACACAGATGTCTGATTCTTTCCATTCAACAGCTAGTTAGAAGCAGGACTCTCAGAGTTTTGCTAGGTCTGATTAAAGAACTACAAGAGAAGGCACACTTAAAAGAGATGGTATCCTGAGGGAGTCTGGTTAGCCAAGACATCTGAGGAAAGTGAGACGAGGTCATCCTTATGAAGAGGGATGTAAATAATGAAATCATTAATAAAGAATATTAACTTTATCTGCTTAGTAACTTTGCTATTCCTAGCTTCATTTGGCATTACGTCTTGTATTATATCTTCAGGCTCCAGTGAAAAAGAGCACTTGTTAGATTCAGTTAAGCTCAAATGTTTATGGGACACATACATATGCAAGACACACTGTACCAGTCACTGGGTATAAATATGTAAGACAGGCTCTGCCTTTGTGACCCAAAGAGTCTTATGTCTTATTAATAATAAAAACAGAAGAAAGTGAAATAAAAAGGCAAAAACAGAAATAATAAAGCTAGTTAATTTTAACATCAGGTGGCTAAGTGGCAGATAAGGACAACTTCTGGTATATGGTACATATAAAATGGACTATAGGTTTTAAGAAATTTCAGGCTACCTATGATGACATATTAGACATTTTATCAGTGCAAACTATAGGGAAAGTTTCCTCTTCTGGTTTGCAGCAGGTCACGAAAGAGAAACAAACATTTTCTGCCTATACTTGATCAGAGAATGGCAGGGGAGGCTACTTCAGTTAATTAATTGGACACGTATTTACTAATACCAGTATTTGCATCAAACTGTGTGCTGGATACTAGAAGTCATTTTACCTTGGAAGAAGGGATGCAAGTTGGAAAGGCTGCTGGAAACTGGAAAAGCTACTTCATTTTGCCTCAGCGGGAGGGCAGAGGTAGATGTCCATGTTTGGCCTTTATCAGGAACAGACAGCCACATGGATTAAGGCAGGAATGTCAGCATGTAAGTAGTCCAGGGAAAGTGTTCCTTCAAGTAACTACATGGAAAGAATAGTTAGGTGATGAGTAAAAGAATTACAACATCTGGCATTCTAATCAGCCCGCAATACAGGTGTTGGGAAACATAAATAGAAGCTTGACAGGGAAGTAAAGGCTTATATTTGATAAGAGAGCTTCAGTAATTTTCTTATCTTTTTCAATTCAATAGCAGATATCAACTTGGATATATCAAAGCCTTTGAAAGCAAACCTGAGTTTTACCAAGCTGGATCAGATAAACCATTTTTTAAAGAAGATCAAAAGTGCACGCCACAAAGAGACTTCAGCCCTGTCGCACACCATGCTGCATAAAGATGAGCCTCCAGCCTCCAAGTGTTACCGTGGAAAGTTGTCTAAACCTCAAGTTCATGGTGATGGAGCACAAAAGGTTCCATTCCAGGAAAACATGTGGAGAACTGTTTCCTGCTTTCAAAAAATTTCTGTCCATACGACTCAGATTGTGGTCTCTGTGGAAACTGTCCCCCATCCTAATAAACCATGCCTGTTAGCATCTTTATCAACCCTCACTGGAAGCTTCAATGTTAAAGCAGCACAGAAAGTACCTGGTAAGTCACAGAAAAGGGGAGGGGGAGATGACAGTATGACTTGTTAACGTCTGAAAATGTATAATTTTGATGATTTATATTATTTAGAGGTTAAAAGTTTTAAGGGCCATTAGCGACGGCCCTTATTTTAGAGAAAATTTTATAACACATCCTTTGAGCTTAAGTGTTTTAATGCTCTGAACTAAACTGTTTCAATTTACCTCTTCAGGCATGTTCCTTAAAGTGTCTTTAACCCATTTCCCGTTTAGAAAAAAAAGTGCAGCTCGCAGCCAGCGTTAATTTAATTTTACATAAACACGCTCTTTGAGGCTGAAGCAAATCTGACTGGTTCTCAATGTGAAAATAAAATATAAAAACAGTTCCTGGAGTTATTTCTAAACAGAACTTGTCTCTAATCCTAATGTGACAGAAATATAGACGTAAATCGGATTCATCAAATGAATCTTCGGCTAACAACTGAGAATGAGGTTAATATCATGCGTAGGAATGCTACATTTTCTAGGATTTGACGTTTTTCAGCGATCGAGAATTACTATATTTTGTAAATGAAAATACCACTACTAAAAACAGAATGCCGTAGAATGATGTCATTTGTTTCCAAAGACTACCTATATATTAGAACGATGCGAAAACAATAATGAAAGTGAGATACTTCCTAGCAAACTATGGGGGTAAGGTTAGGGCTCTAATCTGTGAGTCACCTCGAGGTAAACGCTGAAGCCACAAGCACCGCTGTCGAGTATTCTAGGGGCAAACAGGAAATAAGTTAAAACTGTTGATTCCTAATTTTTATTTATTTATTTGTTTGTTTGTTTGTTTGTTTTATTTTACCTAAAACAGCTGTAGTGGAACAAGAAATGGTTTTATGAACCATTAGAGTAGTGGTTCTCAGGATATGGTGTCAGAACCAATACCATCAGCATCACCTGGGAACTTGTTAGAAATGCAGATTTTCAGACCTCCCCCTGACCTACTGAATCAGAAACTCTGGGCATGGAGCCCAGAAATCTGTGTCGCAAAAGCCCTACAGGTGATTCCGGTGCACTGTATTAAGTCACTGGTAACAGTTTACTTAAAAAAGAGAAGTTGCTTTAGTGGCAGGCATGCTACACAAAGTGTAATAGCAAAGGCTATGCTTCTGTGCCAAGCCTAGCAAAGAGAGGCATGGACCCTGCAAACTGAAAGTCGCCCATGGGTGGAGAGGTGAGAAATTAACAGGCAGCGCCATCTATATTTTCCTCTTTTGTTACGTGACCGAATCATTATTTGCTTTTTCACACTGAATCAAAAAGGGTAGGCCAAAGGAATGTGAGGAGGGAAAAAGAAAAGACAAGGCACAGGTGGGAAATAACAGTTTTCAGTCACTGAAACTGCTACTGTAAAAGTTCAGGGCACAATGCCAGAAATTTCACTTTGAAAGTAAAAGTAGCAAAAGGGAAACATTTTTTTCCACTTTAATTTACAGGAAAGCTTTGGGGATATAAGGGTAGTGCAGGGGATAAAATAAATCCTGAAACTATATGCAACTTCGTTGCTTACTAAAAAGTAATTAAGTGGCAGCTGGAAACTAAATAAAACTTAGTTCCATATAGCCAGTTTGGGCACAGTAGTTTAAGAGATAAAGAAAAAGTTTTATAGTTGAGAAGTATGAATTTTAGGCCAAAAAATAAATGATTTATTTCTTTCTCACCAGAAATACTTGTGATCAAGCCAGCTAAAAGCACTGTATTTTTTTAATTCTCTTAAAAGTTAGAAATGAAAAATGTAAGGTCCTTGGGACATGGAAGGTTATGAAACACTGGAGGCTAAAATGTCTGATTTATCCACAAATAAATTGCAACCCAGACAACACTGGGCCTGTTCCCACGCCTTTCCAGTTGTACCTTAATCACATAGCGGAGAAAGGTTAGGACTCAAACAGAGTGAAAGAATTTAAATGTACTGTACTCAATTCTAGGTCCTTTTTTGTTCATCCTCATTTCTTATTTTGTTCATTAGCTGCTCATATTTTATCCATGCTTAATGATGTCTATCCTTGGTAACATCTCTAAAATATAATTAAAATCCTCTCCCTAAGCTATACCAGTTTGTAGACTTACTCTGTTTTTATAACTTGTTTTTTCCCCTTCATACTAGAAAAACTATGTACCCTTATATTACTTTTACAATTATGCTCTTAAATCTAGTTAAGCACAGAAGTAGAAACTATAGCTTTGGCTAAGACATAAATTATACAACTTTAATTGTAGTATCCAGTAAATGTTCTATAATAGTTATTTGGGTCAGCAAACCAAAACAAATCGAAGCTATTCAATAGGAACTATTTTATTATGAGAGCATAACGAACACTAATCTATTTTGTCTACATTTCTGCTTAATGTAATGGCATGCTCAAACATTTTAAGAAAACAAAGTCAGCAAAATAATAAGTTAAAATTAAGTGAAATAAGATTGTGTTAAGTTCTAGTTATTGCTGAAGGCTGGTTTCTAGGAAATTGTAATGGAGAGATTACATATTTTTCAAAAACTTGATTTTTAACTAAGCAAAATTTTTTAAAAGTGAAATACAGTTTAAGCTTTGGACATTAATTTTGTTGTATAGTTGAATACCTTAATTCATGTTTTGCAATTTGTATAAAATAGATGCAAATATATATTCAAGGTATAGTTTTGATAAGTGGTAAAAAGTATCCCTCACAAAAAAAAAAAAACCTTCTACCAGTAATCATATTTCTTTTTGCATTTTTCAAATGACATCGTTCTGCATTCAACCAAAAATTTTTATAGTATATCTTTGAGCTCTACAGAGTTCATGTCAGATTTTTATAGTTTGAATCTAATACAAAAATACTTAACTGCGTCTTTGATTTTATAGTTTATATAACTATTGTGACCATCTGCAGCAGCTGCACTTTTCAAATTATTTGCTGAACCAAATTGAGCACAGTGACAAAAGTAGTCATCTCAGATATACTGTTAAACAGAGAAAGAAAAAGGAGCATTGCCGTGGTACAGTATAGCCATCTGCTGTACAGATGTTATTGTATAGAATGACTTAAGATAAAATAATTGTAGAAAATTTTCATTAAAACCTCAACAATTTGCACTTGTTTATGCGAATCTGCATAACTCCCCAATGAGACAACACACTTGGGGTTTCTTTGGTTCTCACTCACTTTCTCTTTGATCCTTTTTGATGTGCTGACTTTAATAAACACAGTCAAAAACACTGTGCAAAAAACATCATGGAAAAAACTACAAAGGAACAATTATAGCAGCAGAAACTACTCTAATCCCTAACTTACGCAAGCTATTTTTAGTGAAATATTTTTTTAACACTCTTTATGTGACAATGTTATATAAACAGGGTAAAAGAGTCCTTTCCAGATGAGTTTTAATTTAGGAGCTGAAATTGATTTGTAATGCTAGAGGAATCTTATGTTCTAAGTAATATTTAGAGAAACACAATTGGGAATGTGTTGTAGGCATGTTTCCTCACTTCTGAAAGGTACAAAAATATTTGAGTTTGCCTAATGATTATATTTTTTATCATGTAAACTGTCATAAGCTTATGGGAACTCTATGGGAAAAGGGAATAATAAGAGTGAAGGGGGAAAGTTAATTTTCTTCCCAAGACATTGTCAATACATTTAAATATGAAATGCTTTTATATTCATTTACTGGTTTTTACAACAAAATATGTACAAATTATTCACTGAAATATTTTCATCGTTTGAAACAAAATGAAATGGTTATTTTCTTTCCCCTTAAAAGAAAATCTGAGTTTTTCCTAGCCTCTGTAGTATTCTACAATGCTCAACTATGGGTTTCAAGCAACTTGATTTTTTTTTAATTCCACTCTGCAGATGTTAGCGTAATTGCGACTTAATGATAATTTAACTTGTGTTTCTGCTAGAACACTATGTTCTCCTGTATTTTATCAGTAAAAGAGCCCTAAAGTTCTGATTTTAGTATACATAATGCTTGCATTTTTAAAGGTGGAGTATAATATTGCAGAAAACCCTATGATCGTGTTATCAATAACAAAACCTCATTTAGAAATTATATCTTATTTTCTGAATAATTTAAGGCATATAATATTTCTCCTGCTGTCTACTTAATCCATCCCATTCTATAGTATGTTCTTTTTAAAAACAACACCCTTTCCCTCACATACACACACACAACACAATCTTTTTTGCCATTTGAAGTGTGTCGTTTTGGAGAAACCATAAATATGTAGCTATCAATTCTGCACTAGCAGTGTAGTTCCCCTTGTCAGAGTAAATTATGGCTCTGTTAAGGCGACAGTCCTTAGATTTCGGCAAATAAGGGTGCACAATCCAAGCTGCGAAATAGCTGTACTTTAGGCTGCCTTCCTCCTTCCCACGGGCACTTAGATTAGCAACCTTCATGTAGTTAAGGAAAGGGGAAATAGGATACGAACAAGTTAGGTGGCACAGAGGATTGGGGGAAGAACCTAAGTGAGGCCATCTTGGCTGGCACTTTAGTCAGAATTCAGAACAGGTTGAAAGGATCCCCTTTCCAATGAGACCAAGGGGACTTTTCATCCATGCGGAACACAATGAGTTGAACACTTTCTAGTCAAAGAGCTGTGGTTTAAATAACTTTCACTACCAGTCTTTGTCATCCAGATGTACTTATTTTAGTGTATAAACAAAAAAAGGGAAAAAATCATAACCGTCTTTTCCACATATACAAATGCCTCTTATGCTCACCAAATTCAGGACCAATGAAATGTAAAGAACCTAAAGTTCCTTTCCACATACTGAAAAGTGAAACTGGGTCATTAATTGGTAAAAGTGGAGCTCCAGCCTCATTCCATAGTCAACTGGATCTCCTGAGGATAATCTCTCAAGGCGTTGTCACAGCCGTTGGATGATCCAGGGATGCAAGTAAGCCTAAGGGGAAATAAAACATTAAATTAGATATGACTACCTAAAACAATACGTTCCAATAACAGGCCATTTACAACACCCCGAAGACTTTTGTTACTTTTAGAATGAAATAGCATTTCTTTCCAATGCCCGAACAATAGGAAATGAATTCTTTGACAGTTAAAGCCAGAGGACAAACTTAACTTTTAAGCAGCCACTGAGGATTGAAGGGGGAATACAGCTTGTAGACAGATAAATCACTAACCAACTTTAATGAATATTGGGTGTGGGCATCAGGGTCTTGTCATTTTCGACACTATGTCCCAAGTAGCTTAAACCCAGCACTCAAGGAAAGGTAGAGGCCTCGTTGGGTCTGTAACATCTGGGATTTCATTTGTCATTTTGGCATATCTAGCAAGCGCAAAAGAAAGAGTAAAAGGGGATTATCTTGACAATGAAATGAGTTACTGAATCTCGTGATAATGAAAAGCAGAAGAATTCTAATGCCCTTCTATAGTCCCTGAGGTAGAGGTGCGTTTATAGTTTTGCAGAAGTAAAATGTAGGAAGGCAGAACAGATGGCCTAGAGTCCATGAAACATGACACCCCTCATCCCAGAACCGTGTACCACTGTTTATTCTGGTCAGATTCCCTCCTATTACTTTATAACAAGGTTCAAAGTTGCTACTGATGAACTGGCATGTCCCTCTTCTTCTATTCTTAAGTTACCTGTATATTGGTGAGTTTTTTCCAACAGTGATATTTTTCTGTGCGTAATGACAGAATATTGAGACATTAAAAAAAAAGTAGAATAGAAAGTTCTAAGAATTGAAAGGGAAATAAGTAGAAAAAGTAAAATTCCCATATATTTTTTTCAAAATAATGTTCCATGTTATTTCTCTAATATGGTAAAAAAAAAATTTTTTTTTTAAAACATAAACGTATAAAATACTCCCTTGGAGAGTAATTCTTTTGTCCTCTTCTTTTTAGAGATCATATGCAGTAGTGAAGAAATCCGAACATACAACTTTTATTCTCCTTGTAATTGTTATCATAATGTAAGATTAGATAGAATTTGGGACAATAATAAGCAATATTAATACTACTCTCTTGAAAATGATCTTTTTCACACCCTCAAAAAGAGTAGTAAAAATTTAAGAATCTTTGATGTTTAAAAGAAAAAAAAACACTAGTAGAGGTACGCTGTCCAGGCATGTTTATACAGTCACTTATTTTTTGTTTAATGAAATCGTGTTAATGCAGTCTTCTACATCTTTCATATGGAATGCTTAACTTTTTCTGTGATAAAGTTGTATGCATTTTTAAGTGTCTGTTATATGATAATTGTTCTTCATGTACAGTTTTTTGTTTTTGTTTTAGTGTTGTATGGTTACTATAGCAGTTTTGGATTACAATGGGAAGCCTTTAAAATACATAGGAGAGTAACATAAGATATTTAGAAGAAAACCAGTGGGTTGAATTTCTAATGTGCTAATTTTCAGGTTACATGAAAAGTAAAACTCATGTAACAAGTAACGGGCTAAGGATGTCAGCATCTCGTGAGCATGATGTACCTGCACAGCCTTTCGTAGAGGGAGATGAGCTCATCTCAGAGAGATAACCATCTCTGACTTTTTCTTCTGATTCATCACCGCTCTGAACTCCATTTGAACCTTGTTAGACAAAAAACAAGCAGAATTCCTGGCCCAAGCTATAAAATATAATTAAGCCCTTTTGAAATAATGTGTAAAAGAACATTGCTGTACCCCCACTTATAACTACTACCACCACCACAACCAATAAAGTTAAATCAAGCACTGCCTGTAATGGATTAAAATAATAAATGTTCCTGGATTTCAGTGTTTGAAGTACTTGAAGAAAACAGGCTCCCAGCAGCCCGGGTAGCTAAATGCTGGAGAGACATTTATTAATGATGAGTTCAAGGATTTGGCCTGTTTAAGATCATTACTTTCTGTTTACCGTGTGTTACACATCTCATATTTTTACACAGCCCACATGTGTCCACATGCATTAATGAAGAACTTTTTTTCAAAAAAAGAATTGTTAATTGTGTAAATATGGTTCTCTCGGGGAATATGAAGTCTTCATGAGACTGCTCTCTTCTAATGAGAAACCCAGTACAGTTATACTCTTCCAAGTACCTCCACTTTCAGATCTTGTCTCTAGCTAAATCAGTCTGTTTCTTCCTATTGTTTTAGTTACCAAATTCCAACTTAATCTAGACTGTTACATATTTTAGAATTGTATCCCATTGCCCTGGACTTTATGTGTCTTATGTACTATAGCAAAAAAAAAAAAAAAAGAGAGAGAGAGAAATGCTTTTTATTTCTCCTAGTTTTAACAAAGGTATGATAAAGAATTATTTCTCTAGATTTAGATACATTAGCGGTGGGAGAGCACAACTGATAAAAAAAATTCCCATATGCACACATTAAAACAGTGTTCCTTGGACAGGAGGAAAAAAGGACCTTGAGACAACAAAATATTGTCACTTAACATGAACACATCTCACTGTGTAAAATGCGATGGAGAAGAAAGTTTTTAGTCCTGGTAATTAAATAGATCTTTTTCTTAACTGCTTCTTCTCTACATCCTTGATAGTACCTTATAGGTTAGTATTAGGCGTAATCGACAAAAATTGTCACAGCCCCCAGCGCCAGGATTATGGAAAAAGAAAAGGTTAGAAATAGATCTCTATTCCCCACTCTACCGAATTTGTGACAGCCTTCAGTTTTGCCTTTGGACACAGCGAATCGCCCTCTCATCCACATAAGCCAGTAGGCTATTTGCTCGGAAAGTTTCTGGCAAAGAAACCCTGTCAGTGATGAGTGACTGAGGACACACCTTAGATGTTCTTTTGCTTCTGGCTGGGCCCTTGGACCTGTAGGCTATGTTGGCATCACATACTGAGGCTGTGCAAGACCACCGGGGACAGGAAAAAGCATTTATTCATAACCCTGTTACCAATTAGAAAAATGGAATTACTAAAACCCAACAGCAGTTTTTAGAAAGCAACATGGTGCTGGATGGAGGCAGACAGAATCTGAATCTGAAGCAGCCCTGCTGCTTTCTGGCAATTGATTATGGTAAAAGTTACAATTTAGCTCATTTCCAAAATGAAGGCAAAAATATTTAATTCACAGGACTGTTGAGAGGATTAGGTGAGATAATCTGTGCAGAGTATCATGTACATTCCTTGGCACAAATTTGTTAAATTCCTTAGTAAATATTAGTCTATTTTTGTAATTCTCTCTCTCAACTCAGTCACCCACACAAATGCCGAAGTCATAGATCATTAAACTTAAGAGCTGAAAATTATCTTAGAGATCATCCTTTTCTTTATTAAGAACTTTTTATTCTTTCCCTCATAGACCTCATGATCCAAATTGCATTAAGATTACATAGTTAGCATGACTATACCAATCCAATATGACTCTAGCCAAAAATAAAAACTTTAGTACACCTCTGCAGCCCTGTCTCAGACAAATTCATGATTTGTTTCAGGCTCTTTGAAATACTTAAAATTCCTTATGGACCACCATTATTCTGTGGGACTTCCTAAGTGGCTAAGAACCCTGGGTTGAGGACCCCTGAGCTCATCCTAACTCCCTTATTAAATTGAGGGTGGAGAGATTACGTGATTTGCCCAGGGATATTCTGAGGCACAGTAGTGACTATATATACCACATGTCTCCTGGCTTCTGGTCTTTCTATTACACAAATCTTTAAAAACCTGGAATATGTAGATGAAGACCAGTTTCTAAGGCGCTGCAGTAACTTACTTAGCAAGTCATTTTGCTGTCAACATTGCTGGAATAAATTTATACCAATTTTTCTATCCATATGATTTAGTTGAAAAAAAAAATTGATTCACCAGCAGTTTCCTCATGTAATTAAGTTGACCGGCTACTGTATTCATCTAAGAACCTATGGAGTATGTGTTTGCTGTTGGTCTTTCCTCTCTAGGAAAATTGTCATACACTTTCCAATATGCACAGTCAGATCTGCCAGTTCATTTTTTTTTTTTAAACATAGCCACATGATCCAATCAAGTTTTATTTTTCTAATAAATTGACACAACTGTAAAAACAGTGAGCATGGTGGCAGATTGGAGGGGAGGAAAGGCAAAGCATATCTTCCATCACCCTTTAGTATTTTTAGTTTAGCTTTGCTAGGATCTGAGAGTTTTAAAACATTTGTCAAAAAATACCTTTCCCAGACAGAGGCCAAGTATAAATAGCCAACTCAGCAGACATTTTCATCTTTCATGAATAATTCTCTTTCTTTATGTGAAAGGGAAAAAAAATTATGTTACGACTTGTCATTTTCTGATGTCCGGAGGAAGAAGTTTGTATTAGAATAGAGGTCCCAACTTTTACTCACCATCGAGGACAGGGTAAGGGTCCCCAGGGTCTAGAAATCTCACCCATGAGGAATCATCAGGTCCCATTAGTAGGTGGACCACCCAACCGAGCTCTTTATTTTGAAGACCAGTCTTTTTCGTGACATTGTTTGGGAGCAGCAGCACCCTATACAGATGAAACATTAGTATCCATGTAGTCCTCTGATGGTTTTGTTCTGTTTTGTTCTATATGCTAATCTTATATTTTAGTTTATTATTAGATACAAATATATAAGCTTGTTAAAAATAGAATGTAATTAAAAATAGGATCTGATCAACATATATTCTAATTAAGGTGGGGTAGGGGGAACAAGGTTATCTTTTTTTGTGGTTAAAGTACCCAACTGCTATTTTTATGTGCTTTAATATAATTAGTTGAAAGAATTAAAAATGGAAAGATTTCTAATCATCTCTTTACGGACCATACTTACAAAAAATTTTTTCTAGACTTATGGATATCTTTTCATGGATCATACTGATAAAATTTTTTTCCTCATTTTTTGAGGCATCCTGATGCTTCACTTATGCAAATCTACTTGTGGATGTATCTAACACATGTTTGCTGATTTTCTAGTAGCCTTAGATTACTTCCAGCTGGATAAAAAAATACCTGGATATGTTTTGCTAGCACATGTCATCATTGAGTACCCTTTCTAATGACATACAGAAGCTTGATTTAGATTGCATTTTGCACAGTCAGCCTGCAGAGAGTGGGAGCCTTACTAAGGGTCTAGTAGAAACTGATGATGTAGAGCTGGCAGCATTTTGTAAACATTCTCCAAAACAAGTGGCTTGCATTTATTAACGTTCTGAAGGAGTATTTTAAAGGTCATGAAACTATTTGTTCCTTGAACTAAATTTTTACCCTCAGTGAAAAGTATGTCATATGCAAACAAAGCAAGATTATTTCCGTTTATCATACCAGTTGTTTCTGAAATTACTTCTCAATGTTGCTACACCTCATTTAGTTTAATTAAATATCTGCCATTAGTTTGCTAGAGCTGAAATTAAAAATATAAACAGATATTTGAAAGAGGCCGGTGGAAAAATCAGGCAAAAAAGCATTCTCTTGAATGGAAGGAGGTAGAGAGAAGTGGTTATATATTCGGTCAAAATGACCTGACCACAAAATCTCTAAATGCAGTGTGGGGTCCTGGATAGGATCTCGAAGCAGGAGAAAGACATGAGAGGAGGAAATGGTGTATAGATGTTAATTTGCAGGCTTTTGAGAATCAGTGCATTAGTTCATTAGAAGAATAACACATCCCTTAAGTCACTTTCTGTTGCCATTTATACCAGCTTTTGAATGTATAAGTATCCAGTTTACATGAACTCAGTATTCTCTGTGGCCCGGGGTTTATGTGTGTGGTGATATGTAAAATAAGATTCATTTTATCCCAGGAAAGATATTTAGTATGTTTCCTGATGGAAAAAAAAAAAATTAAAAAAGGAAGAGATGCTGTCCCAAAGGCTAACTTCTTACAGTGTAAAAGAAAGGGGAAAGGAAAATAAATAATTCTGTCTTGAATCCCAGGGATTATTTCCATGTTTTGTGTTAAAAACATAAAGCTCGATTCACCATTTATAAATGACCTGTTGTGAAATTCATCACTACTCTCTATTATTAAGTGATCACCATAATCTCTTATTACTGGTCATTTACACCAAGATCAAAACCGCTGAACTAACATGTTCTGTTATTTTGTTGTAGCTTGATTTAAATATAGCAGGAAATGCTCAAAAGGAGATAGACTCTATTTTAAACTTAAAAGGTGGTACCTGTGGGTGAACCTTTCTGTGGTCCATAGATGACTGGATCCCCTCATTGAGAAGCAAAGCCACAGCAGGCTGGTGTGTGTAGCAAGTGTATTAGGCAGGTGGGCAGGTAGGCACATGGGGATAAGTAAAATTAGTTCTTAAGTCTCAAAAGTGAACCATGCCTAATTTCCTTATAGGTATATGACACAAAAGAAAAGAAAAGGGACAAAAGAGACCAGGCAGGACACATTTGTATCTATAGGTCATGTGTTTTTTGGTTTTTTTTTTTTAATGCCAGTTTATTATTTTTTTCATACTACATTTACATAATTTTTTTAAACATTTTATTTTTTTTATTTTTTCCCTTCCCCTCTCCCCCATCCATTCTGGTAACCACTAATCCATTGTCCACGTCCATGAGTCTCTGTTTGTTTGTCCTGTTCATTTGTTGCTTTTAGGTTTATAGCCTACATATGTGATATCATGTGATTTTCAACTTTTTCTGTCTGGCTTATTTCACTTAGTATGATTATTTCAAGATCTATCCATGTTGCTGCAAATGGCAGTATTTCATTTCTTCTTATGGCTGAGTAATATTCCATTGTATATATGTACCACAGCTTCTTTAGCCAATCATCTGTTGCTTCCATGTCCTGGCCTCCGTGAATAATGCTATGAACATCGGTGTGCAAATATCTTTTCAGATATGGGTTTTCAAGTCTGGGGTAAATACCCAGTAGAGGGATTGCTGGATCATATGGTAGATAAATTCTTAGTTTTTTGAGGAAACTCTATACTGTTTTCCATAGCGGCTGTACCAGTTTGCAGTCCTACCAGCAGTGTATGAGGGTTCCTATTTCTCCACATCCTCTCCAACATCTGTTATTACTTCTCCTGTTGATTATAGCTATTCTAACAGTTGTGAGATGGTATCGCATTGTGGTTTTGATTTGCATTTCCCTAATAGCTAGCGATGTTGAGCATGTTTTCATGTATTGGTTTTCCATTTGTATGTCCTCTAGGGAGAAGTGTCTGTTCAAGTCCTCTGCCCATTTTTTGATTGGATCATTTGATTTTTTTGTTGTTATTGAGTCATATGAGTTCTTCGTATATTTTAGATATTAATCCCTTATCGGAGGTGTTGCTTGCAAATATATTTTCCCATTTGGATGATTGTCTCTTTACCTATTGATGGTTTCTTTTGCTGAGCAAAAGCTTTTTAGTTTAATTTAGTTGCATTTATTTATTTTTGCTTTTACTTCTCTTGCCTTTGAGGTCAAATTCATAAAAACCTCTTTAAGCCCAAGGTCCTTGAGTTTAATTCTATGTTTTCTGCTATGCATTTTATTGTTTCAGGTCTTATATTCGGATCCTTAATCCATTTTGAGTTAATTTTGGCGTGTGGTGATAGACAAGTCTAGTTTCATTCTTTTGCAGGTGGCTTTCCAGTTTTCCCAGCACCACTTATTGAAGAGGCTCTCCTTTTTCCACTCTATGTTTTTGGCATTTTTGTCGAAAATTAATTGCCCATATAAATTTGAGTTTATTTCTGGACTCTCAATTCTGTTCCACTGGTTCGTGTGTCTGTTTTTCTACCAATATCGTGCTGTTTTGACTACTGTCACTTTGTAGTATAATTTGAAATCAGACAGAGTGATGCCTCCAGCCTCATTCTTTTTTCTCAAGATGGTTTTGACAATTCGGGGTCTTTTGAGCTTCCATACAAATCTGATGATTTTTTGTTCTATTTCTTTAAAAAATGCCAATGAGATTTTGTTGGAGATTGCATTAAATCTGTATAATGCTTTAGGTAATAAGATCATTTTAACTATGTTGATTCTTCAATCCAAGAACATGGAATACCTTTCCATTTCTTTGTATGTTTTTCAATATCTTTTAATAGGGTCTTGTAGTTTTCATTACAGTGGTCCTTCACTTGTTTTGTTAGATTTATTCCTAGGTATTTTATTCTTTTTGTTGCAATTGCAAAAGGAATTATTTTTTCTACTTCTTTTTCTGACGCTTCATTATTAAAGTATAGGAAAGCTATGAATTTTTTAACATTGATTTTGTATCCAGAGACTTTACTGTATTTCCTTATTGTTTCTAGTAGTGTTCTTGTGGAGTCTTTAGGGTTTTCTGTATAGAGAATCATGTCATCCGCAAATACTGACAGTTTGACTTCTTCGTTTCCTTTTTGGATGCCTTTTATGTCTTTATTTTGTCTGATAGCACTTGCTAGGACCTCCAAAGTTATATTGAATAACAGTGGCGATAATAGACAGCATTGTCTTGTTCCTGATCTTAGAGGGAAGGTTTGGAGTTTGCCAGCATTAATTATAATGCTGGCTGAGGGTTTGTACTATATGGCCTTTATTATGTTAAAGTACTTTCCTTCTATACCTATTTTGTTAAGTGTTTTGATCATAAATGGATGCTGTATCTTGTCGAAGGCTTTTTCTGCATCTACTGATATAATCATATGATTCTTATACTTTAATTTGTTTATGTGTTCTATCACATTCATCGATTTGCGTATGCTGAACCATCCCTGTGCCCGTGGGATGAAGCCCACTTGATCGTAGTGTATAATCTTTTTAATATATTGCTGTATTCAGTTTGCTAGTATCTTATTTAGGATTTTGCATCTGTGTTCATGAGAGATATTGGTCTGTAGTTTTTTTTGTTGTTGTTATCCGTGCCAGATTTTGGTATCAAGGTAATACTGGCCTCATAAAATTAGTTGGGAAGTATTGCCTCCTCTTCGATTTTTTGAAAGAGTTTGAGGAGAATAGGTATTAAATCTTCTTTGAATGTTTGGTAGAATTCACTGGTGAAGCCATCTGGTCCTGGACTTTTACTTTTTGGTAGATTTTTGATGATTGTTTTAATTTCCATATTGCTGATTGGTCTGTTTAGATTTTCCAGTTCTTCTTGATTCAGTCTAGGAAGATTGTATTTTTCTAAGTACTGGTCCATTTCTTGTAGGTTATTAAATTTGGTGTTATATACTTTTCCATAGTATTCTTGTATGATCCTTTGTATTTCTGCAATGTCAGTCATAATTTCCTCTCTTTCATCCCTGACTTTGTTTATTTGTATCCTTTCTCGTTTTTCTTTAGTGAAGCTAGCCAAGAGGTTGTCAATTTTATTAACCTCAAAGAACCAGCTCTTTGTTTCTTTTTTTTTCCTGTTGTTTTTTGTTTTCAATTTCATTTATTTCTGCTCTAATTTCGATAATTTCTTTCCTTCTGCTGACTTTAGGCTTCATTTGTTCTTCTCTTTCTAGTTTTTTAAGATGAAGCGTTAGGTTGTTTATTTGGGCTTGTTCTTGTTTTTGGAGGTAGGCTTGTAATGACATGAACTTTCCTCTTATGACCGCTTTTGTCATGTCCCAAAAGTTTTGATGTGTTGTACTATCATTATCATTCAGTTCTGTATATCTCTTAATCTATTTATTTCTTCTCTCACCCAGTTATTCTTCAGTAGTATGCTGTTTAGTCTCCATTTATTTGTGGTTCTTCTTGCTTTCTTTTTATAGTGATCTCTATTTTCAAAGCATTATGATCAGAGAATATGGTTGGTATAATTTCAGACCTCTTATATTTGTTGAGGCTATCTCTGTGTCCCAGTATGTGGTCAGTCCTTGAGAATGTTCCATGTGCACTAGAGAAGAATGTATAAGCAGCTGTTTTGGGATAGAAGGCTCTGTTTGTGTCAATTATGTCCAGTTGTTCTAATGTGTCATTTAAGAATGTTATTTTATTATTGATTTTCTGTTTGGATGATCTGTCTGTATCCGACAGTGAGGTATTTAGGTCCCCTACCATGATAGTGTTTTGGTCTGTTTCTCCCTTTAGTTCTATTAATTATTGCTTTACATATTTCGGGGCTCCCTGATTAGGAGAATAGATATTAATAAGTGTTATGTCTTCCTGCTACATGATTCCCTTTATCATTATGAAGGGTCCCTCAGTATCTTCCTTTACCTTTTTAATTTTGAAGTCTATTTCGTCTGATATTAGTACCGCTTTTCTCTGAATGCCATTTGTTTGAAATATCATTTTCCACCCTTTCACTTTGAGTCTGTATTTGTCTTTGGAACTGAGACGTGTCTCCTGGAGGCAGCATATGGTTGGGTTTTGTTTTTTGACCCATTCTGCAACTCTGTGCCTTTTTACTGGTGAGTTCAATCCATTTACATTTAGGGTAATTATTGAAATATAAGGTCTTATAGCCATTTTATCTTTTACTTTCTAGTAGCTCGGTGTTTCCATTGCTTCATTGTCCTTGCGCTTCTGTCCTCTTTATTTTGGTTCGCTTTTGTAGGTTTTCTCCCTTGTCCTTCTTGTTTTATGTTATATACTTCGGTCCTAAATCTTTGGACTATGGTTACCATGACAAATATGTAAAGGATAGTTCTATATATATAGTCATCCCTTTGCTTCTGTGCGTGCCTTATCTCCATTCCCCTTTGCGAATTTGAATCTTTGAATCCTCCCCTTTTCAGTCATTGTTGTCTCAATTTGTTCCTATGTTTGCTGAATGTTCATCACTATCTTGCTACAGCAAATCTCTTCTTATTTTAAGCTTATAGTGCCCTGTTTGTAGTAAGGGTTGCTCTCCTCTGCTTTTATCAGCCTACTAGTCACCTTACTTCTAATTATGTAATTTTTTTTATCATTTTGTTTTAGGTGAGCTGACCCCTTTCAGTATTTCCTGTAGTGCAGGCCTCGTAGTGGAGAATTTTCTCAATTTTTGTATGTCTGGAAGGTCTTTATTTCTCCTTCATATCTAAAGGAGAGCTTAGCTGGATACATTATCCTTGGATGGTAGTTTCTTTCATTTAATAGTTTCAGTATTTGATTCCACTCCTTTCTGGTTTTTAAGGTTTGTGCTGAGTAGTCCTACAATAATCTAATGGGTTTTCCTTTATAGGTTACCATCTTCTTTTCCCTGGCTGCCCTGAGAATTTTGTCTTTGTCGTTGATTTTTGATAATTTTAATACAATGTGTCTTGGGGAAGGCCTTTTTGGGTTGAGATAATTGTATGTTCTATTGATTTCTTGAATTCCAAGCTCCAGCTCATTCCTTAGATTTGAGAAATTCTCGTCAGCTATCTGTCTGAAAATGCTTTCTAATCCCTGCTCTTTTTCCTCACCTTCAAGAATTTCCATTATTCTTATGTTTCTTCTCCTGATGGTATCAGCTAGTTCTTGTATTTCTCTTTCATTATTTTTCATTCTACGGTTTCTCTCTTCCTTCTGATTTATTTCTAGATTTCTGACTTTGATATCACTGATCCTTTTCTCCATTTGGTCAACTCTATTTCTCAAGCTTGTTATTTCATTTTTCAGCTCTTGCAATACGTTCTTTATCTCCAGAAGGTCTATTTGGTTCTTTTTGAGGGTTTCAGTCTCCTTGCTAAAGAACTCATTCTTCTCATCTAGTTGTTGTTTCAATTCCTGAAATTGTTGATATGATTCGTTTCGGATCTCACTGAGTTTTTTCAGAAGTACCATCCTGGATTCTCTGTCATTTAAGTCGCATATTTCTCTGTCTGTAAGCTTATTTTCTGGAGATTTTTCTCTTTCTTTCTGAGATGCCTTATCACCTTGGTTGTTCATGGTGTTTCAAGGACTATTTCTCCGACTGGGCATTAAAGGAAGTGTATTCTGCTTTTCTTTTTTCCAGAAAGATTTATCATATAATGGTCTCTAGCCTTTTGCAAAGAAGGTGTTTTCTTTTAGTTTCCAGTAGGTGGCATCTAAGCTTCTTGGATCTCTGCTTTCGATCTCTGCTTTACATAAAGTATTCATAATATTTTTTTTTTCCTTATAGATGTTTAATCATGCTCGCTACCCTCAGTCTCAGTTCCTGTCAGTGTTGGTGACAGTTTTGATAGCATTTGCTCTGATTCCCATGGGACTCTGTGGTGTTCTGTCTTGGAGGATATTGGGGAGGGGCACTCTGGGTTATGGGATGGAGGCTGTGGCTCAGCCTCAGTTTTGCAACTGCAGCTGGTAAAAATCAACTGTTGTTTTTCTGCCCTCTCTGTTTCTCTCCCTTCTGTCCTGATGACTGGGCACTGCCGCCAGCCACGTGGAACTCACAGCTTTCCCAGGCAGGACTGTTCAGGGAAGTTGCCGCACCTTCTCCCTTCCCTCGTCTCCTACAGGGAGCTCCAGCTGAGAGAGGCAGCTTCTTTGTTTCTCCCAATCCACTGCCTGACACCTGGGGTTGTGACCTCTGGTAGCTCTTATGTGCAGATCCCACACTCAGACGTGCTGGTATGCAATTTGGGTGTTTTTTGTTGAGTTTTAGATGTTCAGCTTATTGTTGTTTTAGGGGGAGAGATCTGGGAACGTCTGTCATGCCGCCATGTTTAATCCAATTGTCCATGCGTTTGTTTTCTTAATGCATTTAGGCAGTAGATGTTTCTGTCTCCTCACTGCCAGCCTTATTAGCATCTTAAATTCTCAGTGCTTACCTGTGTGCTAAACAAACCTATGATCAATGCCAGTAGACCTGAGGTATAGGCAAATACAAAATGTAAAAGGATTAGGAAAAGTAAGTTTAGAATGAGAGATAGGCTATTGGGAAAAAGAATGAAAGGATAAAGAGAAAAAATAAACAGGAACTTGCACATATATACTCAAAATACTTGATCAGAATGAAGGAATTAAAAGCATAGAAATGAATTAAAAGAAGGAAAAAAGAATAGGGTTTGTATGATGATGAGGTGTTCATGTTTTTCACTAGTTCATTTGCTTGGCAGTCCGTATTATGAATGTTGTTGGTTGTCTTTTCTTTCCTCTAGTACTTACTTACTGCAGTCTCAAAATTTGAGGCTAACAAATTTTGAGGCCAAGGAAAAATCTAATGTGAAAGAAAATTGCAAATTATTCACTTTATCTTTATAGGTCCAATATATGGTAGATAACCAATAAATGTTGGTTGAATAATGAATACACGCATACATAAATATCAAGTTGGAGGTGATCTATGTTATCCCAAGTTTTTATAGACAGAAGCATGGGAGAATTAGGTGTGGTTATGGATACTGTCAAAGAAATTATAAAACCATATGAGTAGATAATTTCACTGAAATAAGAGATTGGGGTGGGGGTGGGGGAAGAATAAAAGACTGAGGATTACCCTTGGGAATCCTTTTATAGAATGTATATCAGTTAGGATGCTTTGGGTTATAAATGGAAGAAAATGCAACAAACTGGTTTAAGCAGTCTCACGTAGGTAAGAAGCTTGCGACCAGAGCTATCCTTAGGTATGGCTAACCCATTGGATCTTCCTTCATATTACACAGCTTCAGCCTCAGTCTCCACGTGGTAGCCGCCAACAGCTTCAGTGTCTTCATTTCCTTAATTTCAAAACCAAAAGAGCAAGAATATTGTACCTCCTTGGTTCTCACATGGTCATCCCTGAACCAAATCTAACTCCAGAGTACTAAATGTGAAAATCTGTAAAGTATGGCAGGTTCCCAGCCCTAGTAGTGTGCTTTGTGGAAAACCAGTCATTAGATTCTGATAATCCTGGAATACAGCTATAACTGGGTCAGTGCTTGCCTCAACTGCAAGGTCTCCGTATCTCAGGCACGTTGTGCCTTCTGCCCTCAGTGCTCACCTGAGTCTGGCCCGCTCTCTTTCTATTCCTTGCAGGCTCTCGAATGTCTGCCTGACCTTTGACTTCGTAATTCCATTTTCCTGAGTTTTCAGTCCCTACTTTTATCTTTACTCTCCTGAGATTTTTAGGTATCCCATGCTTCCTACCAAAGCAAAAAAGAGTAGAATTTGTATAACAGTTGTGAAGTGTTCCTGTGTTTATGCAGTGTATGTAGTGATACAAACACTGTCAACATTTCTATATTTGTTTTTGTAATAATTCAAGTCTAGAATTTTTTCTTATATCCTTTCTCACCCTAGTCAATGAATGCTTATAATTGTGTAAGTTTGGGGAGTTAAGAAGAGCCTTCCATCAACCTTACCTAAATTCTTCTTTGAGAAGAGAAAGACACGTTCTGAGGAATATACATAACATATAATAATAAAAATTTTGTCATTTGTACTAGTTTTTTTTTTTTTAGGCAAAACCTCAGAAACTAATTTAGATAGTACAATATCAGTATTTTGAAGTAGTACCTGCATGGCAGAAATATCAGGTGAGATCCGTATTATGTATGTATTAAGTTACTTCTACAAAGGAGATTTTATCATGTATTCTCAAATATCTTTGTATAAATGAAGGCTGCTATAAAATGAGAAAGGTAAATCTCATTCATCTGTAAGGTCCAGACAAAATGTTGTTAAGCCCATTCTTAACAAGACTTCTAGGGAGTAATATCAACCCTTTCTTTTGATAGTCTTTTCTTTGATAATTACCATTGCTTCCATAAAGTTGTCCTTTATGTCTGTCTTAGTTCTTTGGCTAAGAATAAGTCTAGTTATACAAAGTTACTACAATACTGTTAATTATATTCTCTGTGTTCTGCATTAAATCACCATGACTTAACTATTTTAAAACTGGAAGTTTGTATCTCTAAATCTCCTTCACCTGTTTTTCTTGCCCCCCAACCCTTCCCCTTCTGATAATCACCAGTCTGTTTCCCATATATATAAATCTGTTTCTGTTTGCTTTGTTTGTTCATTTGTTCTGATTTTTAGATTCCACAATAAGTGAAATCACTGATATTTGCCTTTCTCTGACTTATTTCACATAGCATAATACCCTCTAGGTCTGTCTATCTTGTAAAAAATGGCAAGAGTTTATTCTTTTTTATGGCTGAGTAATATTCCATTGTGTATATATGGCACATCTTCTTTATCCATTTATCTGTTGATGAACACTTAGCTCGTTTTCATATCTTGGCTATTCTAAATTAGGCAATGGACACAGGACAATGAGCGTATATCTCTTCGATTTAGTGTTTTTGTTTTCTTTGGGTAAATACCGAGAAGAGGAATTGCTGGGTTGAATGGCAGTTCTAGTTTTAAATTTTAGAGGAACATCCACACTGTTTTCAGTAGTGGCTGCACCAGTTTATGTTCCCACTAGAGTGTACAAGGGTTCCTTTTTCTCCACATCCTCCCCGACACTTGTTATTTTTTTGTATTTTTGATCATAGCCATTCTCACAGGTGTGAAGTGATATCTCATTGTGGTTTTGATTTGCATTTCCCTTCTGATTAGTGATGTTAAATATCTTTTCATGTTCCTGTTGGCCATCTGTATGTCTTCTTTGGAAAAATGTCTATTCAGTCCTCTGCCCACTTTTTAATTGGTCTTTTTTATTTATATTAAGATGTATAAATTTTTATATATTTTTGGATATTAGCCCATTTGGATGTACGATTTCAAATATCATTCCCACTCTGTAGGTTGCTTTTTTGTTTCGTTAATGTTTTCCTGCACTGTGCAAATGCTCTTTATTTCGATGTAATCCTACTTGTTTATTTTTGCTTTTGTTGCCTTGTGGAGAAAACTGATCCAAAAATATTGTTAAGACTGATGTCAAAGAACCTACTGCCTTTGTTTTCTCATGGGAGTTTTATGGTTTCAAGTCTTACATTCAAGTCTTTAATCCATCTTTAATTTAATTTTGTATATATTGTAAGAAAATTTTCCAGTTTCATTTTTTGCATGTAGCAGTCTTGCCTCTTTTGTCATATATTAATTGATCATATATGCATGTGTTTATTTCTGGGCTGTCTATTCTATTCCTTTGATTTATATGTCTGTTTTCACGTCAGTACCATACAGTTTTGATTATGATGATTTAGTAGTAAAGTTTGAAATCAAGGAGTATTATACCTTCAGCCTGCTTCTTCTTTCTCAAGATTCCTTTTGGCTCTTTGGGATCTTTTGTGGTTCCAAACAAATTTTAGGATTATCTGTTCTAATTCCATGGGTACTTTGATGGGGATTGCATTGAATCTGTAGATTGCCTTGGATAGTGTAGAGATTTTAACAATATTAGTTCTTCCAATCCATGAGCACAGTATATCATTCCATTTATTTGTATCGTCTTTGGTTTCTTTCATCAATGTCTTATAGTTTGCAGAGTATGGACCTCTCACTTCCTTGGTTTAATTTATTTCTAGGTATTTTACTTTTTTTATGCAATTATAAATGGGTTTATTTTCTTAATTTCTCTTTCTAATAGTTTGTTATTAGTGTATAGAAATTCAACCAATTTCTTCATATTAATTTTGTATCTTGAAACTTTACCGAATTCATTTATTTGTTCTAATAGTTTTTTGGTGGAGTCTTTAGGGTTTTCCATATACAGTGTAATGTTATATGCAAATAGTGACAGTTCCACTTTTTCTTTCCAATTTTGATGCATTTTATTTATTTTTCTTGCCTAAATGTTGTGGCTATAGCTTCCACTACTATACTGAATAACAGTGGTGAGAGTGGGCATCCTTGTCTTGTTCCTGATCTTAGAGGAAAAGCTTTTAGTTTTTCACTATTGTGTATGATGTTAGCTGTGGGTTTATTGTAAACAGCGTTTATTATGTTGCAGTATATTCCCTCTATACACACTTGGTTGAGAGTTTTTATCATAAATATATGTTAAATTGTCATGCTTTTTCTGCATCTATCGAGATGATCATGTGATTTTTATCTTTCACTTTATTAACTTGAACTCTCACATTGATCAGTTTGCAGATGTTAAACCATCTTTGTATCCCTGGAATAAATCCCACTTGGTTATGGTGTATGATCCTTTTAATGTTTTAGTGAATTTGGTTTGCTCATATTTTTGTTAAGGATTTTTGCATCTGTGTTCACCAGGGATATTGGCCTCTAATTTTCTTTTTTTTGTGTGATGTCTCTGGTTTTGGTATCAGGATAATGTTGGCCTCAGAAAATGAGTTTGAAAGTATTTTTTCCTCTTTAACTTTTTGGAACAATTTTTGAAGAATAAGTATTAATTCTTCTTTAAATGTTTTGTAGAATTCACCTGTGAAGCCATCTGGTCCTAGATTTTTGTTTTTGGAGAGTTTCTAAATTACTGATTCAATTTCATTACTTGTAAACAGTCTATTCAGGTTTTCTATTTCTTCATGTTTTAGTCTTGGAAGGTTGTGTGTTTCTAGGATTTATTCATTTCTTCTAGGTTTTCCAATTTGTTGACATATAATAGTAAAATTCTTTTATGGTCCTCTGTATTTCCATGGTGTCAGTTATAACTTCTTTCTTTTCTGATTTTATTTATTTGGACCCACTTTCTTTTTTTCTTGATAACTCTGGCTAAAGGTTTATTGACTTTATCTTTTCAAAGAACCAGTTCTTAGTTTCATTGATCTGTTGTTTTTTTAGTCTCTATTTCTACTCTGTTCCTTATTATTTCCTTTCTTTTATAAACTTGGGCTTTGTCTGTTCTTTTTCTAGTTACTTAGGTGTAAAGGTAGATTGCTTATTTGGGATTTTTCTTATTTCTTGAGGTCGGCCTGTTGCTAGGTAGGAAATTTCTCTTAAAACTGTTTACATTTTCTCTACCTGAAGATATTTATTTCCTCTTGGATTTCTTCATTGACCCATTGGTTTTTATTAGCATGTTGTTTAGTCTCCACATGTTTGTGTTTTTTCCTGTTTTCCTCTTGTTACTAATTCTTAGTTTCATATCATTGCGATTGGGAAAAATGCTTGATACAGTTTCACTCTTCTTGAATTTATTGAGTCTAGTTTTGTGGCCTAACATGTGATTGATCCTAGAGAATGTTCCTTGAGCACATGAAAATAATGCATATTCTGCACTTTTGGGATGATGTTCAGAATATATCTGTTAAGTCCACATGATCCAATGTGTCTTTTAAGGCCAGCGTTTCCTTACTGATTTTCTATCTGGATGATTTATCCATTGATATAAGTGGGATATTAAAGTCCTCTAATATTATTGTGGTACTGTCAGTTTCTCTCTTTACAGCTGTTAATATTTGCTTTATTTAGTTGCTTCTATGTTGGGTACCTATATATTTACGAATGTTATATCCTCTTGAATTGACCCCTTTATCATTACCTAATGTCTTTCTTTGTCTTTTGTTACAGTCTTTGTTTTAAAGTCTACATTGCTTCGGATAAGATTGATCCCCAGCTTTTTTTTTTTTTTTTAAATTTCTTTCTGCATACAATATCATTTCCATCCCTTTTAGTCTGTGTCTTTAAATCTGAAGTGAGTCTCTGCTGGCAGCATTTAGACGTGTCTTGTTTTTTACTCTATCTAGTCAGTCTCCTTGTCTTTTGATTGAAGCATTTAATCCATTTACATTTAAAGTAATTATTGATAGATATGTACTATCTTTTAATTGTCTTTGGTTCATGTAATTCTGTTTCTTTCTTCTCTTATTCTCTTCCTTTGTGATTTGTTTTTCTTTAGTGTTATGTTTGGGTTCTTTTCTCTCTATATCTATATCTATATCTATAGATTGTATCTATATATTATAAGTTTTTGGTTTGTGGTTACCATAGGTTCATAAATATTGACCTATATATATAACAGTCTATTTGAAATTGATAGGTATTTAAGTTCGATTGCATTATAAAAGCACTACAATTTTACTATCTCCCCATTTTATGTTTTTTAATTATATTTTACATCTTTTTATTTTGTGTATCCCCTACTTACTGTAGTTATAGTTAATTTTACTACTTTTGTATTTTAACTTTGATCTTGTCTTCGTAAGTGGGTGATCCACTGCCTTTCCTATACATTGCCTTTACCAGTGATATTTTTATTTTTATCTTTTTTCTTACTTCTAGTTGTGGTCTTTTCCACTTAAAAAAGACCATTTAACTTTCTTGTAACACCAGTTTAGTGGTGATGAATTCTTTTAGCTTTTTGCTTCTCTAGGAAACTCCTTATTTCTCCTTTAATTCTGAACGATAAACTTGCCATGTAGTATATACTTGATTTGTATGTTTTTTCCTTTCAGCACTTTAAATATATCCTGCCACTCCTTTATGGCCTGCAAAGTTTCAGCTGGAAAATCAACTAATAGCCTTATGAGATTTTCCTTGTATGTGACTAGTTGTTTTTTCTTTCTGCCTTTAATATTCTTTCTTTAACTTTTGTCATTTTAATTATAATAGACCTTGATGTGGATCTGTTTGAGTTTATCTTGTTTGGGACTACTGACTGTGCTTCTTGGACCTGGAGGCCTGTTTCCTTCCCCAGGTTAAGGAAGTTTTCAGCCATTCTTTCTTCAAATAAGTTTTCTACTCTCTTTTCTCTCCTCCTTTTGGGGCCCCTGTCATGTGAATGTTATTACATTTGATATTGTCACAGCAGCCCCTCAAGCAATCCTCATTTTTCAAAGTTCTTTTTTCTTTTTGCTGTTCTAATTGGGTGATTTCTATTATTCTGTCTTCCAAATCCCTGGTCCATTTTTCTGTGTTATCTAATCTGCTGTTGATTCCCTCGAGTGCATTTTTCATTTCAATTATTGTATTTTTTAGTTCTGACTGGTTCTTATATTTTCTAACTCTTTGTTGAAGTTCTTACTTTGTTCTTGCATTCTTCTCCCAAGTTTGGTGAGTATCCTTATGACCATTACTTTAAACTCTTTATCAGATAAATTACTTATCTCCATTTCATTATGGTTTTGGGTGGAAGCTGGAGTTTATCTTGTTCTCTCTGTTCAGAGTATATTCTTTTGTCTCCTCATTTTGTTTGACTTTCTGTGTTTGTTTCTGCAAATTAGGCGAGACAACTGCTTTTTCTGGTCTTGAAGGAATGGCCTTGGTAGAAGCAACCACTATGTAGGCTGCATGCCTACATGGCAGGCTGGCTTGGAGTGGAAGTGGGCGTAGGCCAGATAGGTCTCCAGGTGAGCTGTGTTGGGACCACTTTGGAAGGACAGCTGGAATTGGAGTAGGCATGGGCGGGTGGTGGTCCACTCCAGGACAACCCTGGTGGAATTGCTGGAGGTCGAGTGGACCCAGATCAGAGGATCCCTGGGTGTGCTGCACCCAGGGGCTACCCTCACAGGACAGCTAGAGCTGGAATGGGCTTGGGGGTTCCCAGGATACACCACACTAGGGCTGCCTTTGTGGGACAGCTGCAGCTAGAACACATACAAGCCAGGGACAGGTCCCAGAGTGCACTGTTTCAGAGTCAACTTGGTGGGACAGCTGGAGTGAGCTTGGGCTGGGTGCGTTCCCAGGGCATGTTGCACCAGGGCTGCCTTAGCAGCATGGTTGGATCAGTGCAGGCCAGGGCTGTCTCAGGGCATGCCACACCAACACCACCTTGGTATCTATTGACAGACTCTCTAGGGTTGGTAAGTGGATTTCCTTCACATATAATCTAGGTACCCTTTAAGGCACTGTTTTTCTACTGTAGTTGAGGGTTATCCCTCGGTGATATCCCTCCCTACTATAGGTCACCACGTCAGGGACAGGGTAACTGTTTTTATTGTGTCTTCATCTCTCCTACCCTTTTCTATGTAGTCTCTCTATTGTTTGTTGTGCAGAAGCTGTTCAATCAGTCCTCATTTCTTTTTCAGGAGGAATTGCTCTATATGTAAGTGTATATTCAGTTCACGTGAGAGAAGGTGAGTACAGGGTCTTCTTACACTGGTATCTTGGACCCCGTTGGAGGCTGAAACATTTTGTAGCCAGAAAGCAAAGCAGCTCTTAAAAAAGTGATAGCTTATAGCAAAAGGACACAGGAACTAACTTGAAGGGGTTCCCAATGGCCAAAGCTATTTCAATTTAAACAACATAGTAAATAATAATAGAATTAGATTATAACTCATAAAATAAAATAAATATCCCTGAGTCCATACTGATATAAATAATTGAACTAATAAATGGGATAAAAGCAACAGCTCTTTTTATTGTAGAATATTAATAAATGTGAGAGAATAAAAGAAATAGGAAGTCAACATAATCATGCACCACAATAATAATTGTTGCATTCAAGAACCATTGATGGATGCTAACGTTAGTAAGTAAAAGTTTGATATAGAAAAAGAATACTTGCATAATCTCCAAATACCTCTCCAAGGATATTTATTATTTACAAATGGAAAAATAATAACTTTGCAGTGGCAAAATCTGGCCATGTAATCAAAGTTAATATTACTACTTACCCAAATATGATACACTGAGAAGGACATTACTTTTCTTATATTCTTGCCAAAAATGCATAACCTCATTCTAATGAGAAAACGTTAGATAAACACAAATTGAGAGACATTCTGCAAAATAATTGGCCTGGATGAGCATCAAGGTCAAGAAAAACAAAGAAAGCCAGAGGATCTGGCACAGAATAAAGAAGACTAAGGAGACTTGTCAACTAAATCCAGTGGGAATCCTAGATTGGATTCTGGACCAGAAAAAGGGGGAAATGGCAACACTTAAATAAGATTTGTAGATTTTTTAATAGTATTATATCGATGTGAATTTTGTTATTCCAGTATTTGTACTATGGTTACATAGCTGGATGAAGGGTAAGTGGCAACTCTAAGTAGCTTTTAGGTAAGTCTAATGTTATTTCAAATTTGAAAATTTTTGTGCGGTTCTTTTTTTTTTAGAGAGAAAGGGAACTTGGACTAGGTAGCTTCTAAAGTCTCTTCCATCCAACTTTATTGTTCTATAATACAGTGATGCAAATGGAGTGACATATTTAAGTACTTTGCTTTCCTGTCAACTAAGAAATATATTAAGACAGCTGAAAATAGCTTTGGATTCTAAACTGTTAGCCCAGTTCAGTGGAATATGTCTTAAATGGCTACTGTTGCACCCAGTACTGTGCTGAATAAGATGGTCCTTGTCTCCAAGACAATCACAGTCTAGTGGAGATTGAAAATGATGTGGTGGTCTTCCCTGTCAGTCACTTAGATTACTGAGGTCTCTCTTCCTTGATGTTTTAAAATAATGGAGTTGGATAGAATAATATAGAAATTGATAAGTCTTAGAAACCTACCAAAGAGAATAAGAGCCCTCAAAGTAGGCCCCAAGATTTTTCAGTCTTGGTGCCTGATGAGATAATGATAAACATTAAATAAGATAAGCAACCTAGGGGGCCTTTGGTATTAAACACTTGGTGTATGGGGAACCAATAGGACATTCACATTAAGATTACCACCAGATAATTGGGTATTTCATTGGAGATATAAAGATACATATATTTGAGAATAAAGGGTAACACAATTCTGACATTCCCTTAATGCTCATTTGCTGGATGATTGTACTGAATTGAGCCTACATTTTCATAATCCCACTATGACAAATTACTGACTAATGAATTAGTATGTTTCATTTAGCAGATATTTACTGTTAAAAAGTCTTAACTCTTTCAGGAAATGTAATACATTTAAGTCAAGAAGTTATGACTCAAGTTCTAAACTCTGTTAAAAAAGATGATATTTGATTCTTAGGTATTTGGGGCCTGATTCTATTTTTTTCCTGTTTTATTTTTTTTTTCTTAAAGTGTGGCTTTAAATCAAGACAATTGTGTAAATGAAATGAAAGTCTTAGTGCCACAAAGTATTTGATGAAAATATTTAAGAGATTAATTTTCACCAACATAATTTGTGACAAAAGTCTTATCCCTGACACTTCTGTGGGTGTGATGTCTTCTGTGGAGGATTAAAAGTTGTGTGTCTTATTTTCGTAATAGGAACATATATGCTGTTTTCGAGTCTCCAAAGAATTGAAAAGTCAATGTGGGTACTGTACTTTGAAAAGTGTATACTGTCAGCCTAAGGTGTTTTTTAATCTTTCATCTCTTTTAAGGATCAAATATCATTAGAAAAATAAGCCATGGGCATTTCAAACATGGTCTGGTGAAATTCAATATTCACAATGACAATTCAGAATATGAGCTCCTTGGGGGAAAGTTAACCCACCACTCTAACTTTGCATCCAAATATCTTAAAGTGTGCCATTGGTTTTATGAAAAGGTTTTGATCTACACTTCTAGTTTAAGTTCAAAAGAAAACCTACATTTTAAAGTGTATTCCTTTTCTGGGCATATTTACTTTGAACTATAGCATATAGTTTTTCTCATAAATCTAACCTGCCACTATCTGTTTTTAAGACTTTGTAAACTTCAAGTGGTTATGATGTGTGAAGTTTGGATTAAACTAAAATTTTTAGAAAACACATGTTATATATTTTGATTGTTTTGATTTTAACATGGGCCAGTCAAAGACTTGAGTGTCTAGCAGAGTAATATACTATACTTTTACTGTAAAAAATCACAGAAGAGTGCTCTTTCTCATCATGTTAACAATAGACAAATGAAGCAGCTGTTCTTATTCTTAATGTATTTGTTTGAAAAACTTGCACAATTTAATGAAAATGTCTCTACTCATAAAATTTAAAATGCTCACACATGGAAAAAGTCAAAATGTTTTGGCAAATATTGCTTTGTTAGGAATGTGAATGAGGTATACCTGCTTCATAACTAGAATTCTCTCTGAA
Organism: Pteropus alecto; assembly: GCF_000325575.1. NCBI lineage: Eukaryota > Metazoa > Chordata > Mammalia > Chiroptera > Pteropodidae > Pteropus > Pteropus alecto. The sequence goes on along the minus strand of NW_006439568.1, from coordinate 22,403,765 downwards.
TGGCATAAAACTGGTGGAAAACCAACTGAAAAAAAGAAGACTCTGACAAAGGACGAATTAATAGTCTTTAAAAAGGTGGTTCTTGCCTAAACATATTTTTTGACGAGGAAGGATTGTAATATATACCCCTCTCCATTTCTTTTTTTTCAGGTGTAATTCTTGGGTCATCATTTCTACTCAGTGTAAATGATTTTCTCCTTAAAACAAGTCTCAAAGAAAGAAGTCGAATTTTGATAGGACCGTGTTGTGCTACTGCCAGTCTGGAGGCTAAGTGGTGTAAGCACAGTGGCAGTCCAGGCCCCGAACTGTCCATACCGAAGATGTCCGTTGATTTGAGAGGAGGTCTGCTGCAGGTCTGTGGGGGTCGGCCCCATTTTCCCATAAGTTTTTAACTAGCCTTTGTTCATTTTTTAAGTCTTTACTAAATTTTAAATCTTTTACTAAATCTTGATGTGGTGAGAAAGGGTATTATCACATTGCTATTTTATTAAACTTTTTAACAGCTTTATTGAGATATAATTCACATACCATATAATCCTCTTAATTAGAGTACACAGCTCACTAGGTTTTTAGTGTATTCACAGAGTTGTATGATCATTACTACGACCCATTTAAGAACATTTCCACACACCTCAACACCCTGTATCCATTAGCATTTGCTCCCCATTACCCCCTAATCTGCTCGCCAGACCTAGGCAACCGCTAATCTATTTTGTCTCTGCATATTTGATTCTTCCGGACATTTCATGTAAATATGTGAGTGGCTTCTTTCACTTGGCATAGTGTGTTCAAGGTTCATCGTGTTGTAGCAGGTGCCAGTACTTTGTTATTTTTTTATGACCGATAATAATTCCATTGTATGGATATGAGACATTTTGTTCATTCATTAATTGATGGACATTTGGGTTCTTGCCACTTTTGGCTATTACGAATAGTGCTGCTGTGAACATTTATGTACAAGTTTTTACATGGATGTATGTTTTCATTTCTCTTTGCTGTATGACTAGGAGTGGAATTGCTGGATCGTTAAACTTTTTCTAATGTGTAGACTATTCTAATTTCAAGTAGTCAACCTGTCTCAAGCACAGTGTAATCAGCAGAATATAAGCAGTAAATAAGAACTTTCTAACAACAGATTCTTTAGATTAAATTATGATGTCTAATGACTAACACTTGACATACAAGGCACTTTGCGCCCTTTTATGCATTTGATTTAGAGCCAAGTACAAAATGTGTGAGAGTATTCAACTTATTTCTTGATAATTTTCTACTAGATAAACTTGAATGTATTCTTTCTATGAGTTGATATCCCCCAAAGTTGACACAAATTCAAAAAGCCTGAGAAATTCACAATTATAGAAAAATGGAAATGACTAATTTGTCAATGATGGAGGCATATTTCATATGAATTTCTTGTTTTCATCTAAAAATTGTGTTGCTTCAATGTATTCATCAGTTTTCTTCCTGACAGAGCTAGATGTGGGGGGATCCTCATAACTTACTGCTTTGTATATGGAGATTCTCCACATCTATCAGAAATCTTCACACACTTAACAATAAGCATGTAGTTTTGTGTTGTTTTATCAAGAATATTAATTGTGTTACCATTTTTTTAAGGCAGCAAAGTAACTCCACATTGAAAACAATAAGAGCAAAACCAAATTATATTACCTCTACATTATAAATTCACTATCTCTTGACAATTTAAAGGCAGAAGCACACTGTTTCTCTCCCCAGCTTGACTTCACCTATCTCTGTTTTTCCAGATCCAATAAAAATAATACTGATGAGAACAAAAGTAGACTTACTTTCATTTCTGAGATGCCTTAGTTCCAGAAAGCAGGACCTAAGCCCCAGGGTTTAAAACTTAGCCACAAAGTATAGAGTTATCCTGCTTCTTTATATTCTTTTTTCTTTTTCTGTGTTGTGTGGTTTTCTTAGAATTAATGGTTGTATTGTCTTTATCTAATATATTCAGAGAAACTTAATATTACTGAAATTTTGAGTCCTCTGACATTAATTATTCTTACCTACTGGTCAGACTTCTATTATAGACTAATATTCTTCACACACAGAAAAGGTGAACTGGATCCTTTCTATTTGACGAAAACCAAGACCTTTGTTCTGAAATTCTACTGTAGCTCCTGTACAGTCAGTTCTCAGGGAGTGTGACATACTGTGTGTTTGCACATTCTCACTAAACATTGGATTTGGGGGACTTTTGAGTTCAGGTTCATTTAGTATCTTTTCTCTCTTTTTTCTCTTAAAAGTAAAAGTGCAAAGAAAAGAACCGTATAATCGAAATGTTTTTATTTAATCTCATGACAAAACGTATGAAGCTATTCTACAAGGTTATTTATTATTTTATTAACATTTTGGCCTAGATAGAGTATCTTCATTGCCTTCTCACATTGTAATAGGTGTTCTTTTCCCTCTTAGCTAAGTTAATTAATAAACATTGCCTCACATTAACATAATTTTATCATTAATTCAGCATTTAAAATTGATTATAATTCATATGGCGTAATTGATTTTCTTGTTTTTATATATTTACTCAAGTAATAGAATTACATCCCATAGGTCAATTTCTTCTTAGAAATTATAGTTTAGTTATTATCAGTAATTAAATTGAACATAATTGCACTCACGTATTAATTCAAACATGATTATACCTAATTATCTTCATGAAATGTTTGTGTTTAAAAGCCACTAAAATTTTTCATATAATTTTAAAGGTTTTTTGGGGTCAAGAACATTTGAATTGTTTAGTTCTTCTACATGAATTGCTCATTGGATACCTCAGTGAAGAGGGCAGTTTTGAAGTGCAAGCTTCTGAACCAGTGCCGCGTGTGCCGTCTCCGGTGGGAAAGAATCAGATGTTTAAAAGTGAACAAAGCTCAGATGACCTGCGGACAGGTCTATTTCAGTATATACGAGATGCTGGTGAGTAGGGACACTTCAGAGAGACAGACAGAGAGAGAGTGAGAGAGAGAGAGAGAGACAGAGACAGAGAGAGAGAGAGAGAGAGTTTGTGTGTGTGTGTGTGTGTATGTGTGTTTTAACTGCACATTTACTAAAGAATAACACAGTCACTTGAAAAGTACATTAATACCTGCCACACAAAAATGGTAGATTACCATTCAGTCTCTCTTAAGGGAAAATTCTTGTTTTGTTCCTATCTCAAACTATATAAAAATGACCAACCAGCTTCTTTATCTATTTTTTTATCCTCCTAATATTTTATTGTCATAAACTAATGTTTCTCTTCAAAAGTACACAATCAATTATACTTTCATTTAACAGAACCTTCGAAAATGCCTGGTGTCTATGAAGTCTTATTTTACAACGAAACCGAAGATAGCCCAGGTACAATGTTATGGAGATACCCAGAACCTAGAGTGCTCACCCTCGTACGAATAACTCCTGTGCCCTTCAACACCACAGAGGACCCAGACATTAGCACAGCAGACCTTGGTGATATGCTACAGGTACGTAATGACTATGCATTTTAAAGTAAAAACATTGTAGGAAGCGCTGATTAGACACTAGGACAAATGCGTGGAGGAGCACATCTGCTTTTTTCCATCAGTAGTGTCAGAGAGTAGTACACACATGTATATTTACATACATGAACACACAATATTTTTAAATACAAGAATAATATTCTGATTCATGGTACGTGGTAATTTTGAGAGTTCTCAATTCTACTCTTGGTCCTATTGTAGGTAGGTTACATGGTCACTAACTGTATTAAGACAAAAAGGTGTCATTCAGGGCACCACACATTTTTTGAGTACCTACCAAGTGCTCACAACTGTTCAGCATTTCTAGAACTGCTCTATGCAATAAAATATATCCACATAAGGCCAGAATGGATGACTCAGTTTTCATTTCATTTCCAGAGCTAAAAATGGTAATGAGAAGGCTAATAGGGAAACCATCTAAGCAGTGATCACATTCTATATGATTTCATGAAAGTTTGTTACTTGTCAGTTCCCTGAGTTTAATGTAAATGTCATTGTGGATAGCACTCTATTATCATTCTACTTATTAATATCCTACGAATCTAAATTTCTCCTAAAATTTGTTTTTCTCTTAGTGTTCCACCTATTACTAGATAACAACCATCCACTCGAAACAGAGGAGTCTTCCTGATTGCTTCCTTCCCCGACTCCCTGCATCCAATTCATCAACAAGTCTTGTCAGTTCTACCTCAAAAATATGTCCCTGTTTCATCTATTCCTCTCTGTTTCTACTGGTACAACTTGAGTCCAGGCTGCCATAAGTTCCCTACTATAGTAGCTTCCTAATTGGTCTTTGTAATTCCATTCTTGACTTCCTGTAATGCATTTTCTAAATAGCAGCTAAAGAGACTTTTAGAAATGTAGATCAGGTCACAGCAGTCCCCTAACTTAAAGCATTATGGCTTCCTCTGATGCTTAGGACAAAATTCACATATCTCGATTATAAGAACCTATGATATGTGCCTTTTTTACCTCTCTGACTAGATCTCGTGCGTTTCCCCATCTCTCACTATGCTCCAGCCACACAGGTCTCCTTTTTCTACTTGAGCATACCACTTCAGAGTCATTTCTGTCGTGCTGCTCCCTATCTTTGTCAGTCAGATACCAGCTCAAATGTCATATCCTACCTAGCTCACTACCACTTCTTTATTCTGTGTTACATTACTTTGTTTTATTTTCCTCATAACTGTTACTGCTATTCAGAATGATCGTATTCATTTGTTTATTTACTGGTCTCTGGTCTTTTTATCTCTACTGTTAGAAAATAAGCTACTTTTATGTCTTGATCACTTATCTCCAGCCCCTGATACATAGAGATATTCACCAATTTTTTTGTGTGATGCATTTATATTTTTTAATTTATTTATTTAAATTAGTTTCAAGTATACAGTACATTGGTTAGACATCTATATAGTTCATAAAATGATCCCCCCAATTGCTCCCTCTCTCTCCTGGCCCTTCACCTAGCCATCATATTAATGCTAACTGCATTCCCTCTACCGTGCTCCCCACCCCTGTGACCAACTTCAACTACTAATTTGTACTTCTTTACCCCTTCACCCTATTCTCCCAGCTCCCCAAACCCCCGCCTCTGTCCATCACCAAATTGTCCACTATATTTGTGAGTCTGTTTTTGATTAGCTTGTTCTTTTTGTTTCTTAGATTCCACATATAAATGAAATCATATGGTATATTTATCTTTCCCTGTCTGACTTATTTCACTCAGCATAATTCCAATCGTCTGTTGATGAGCATTTAGATTGCTTCCATATCTTGGCTATTGTAAATTCTTCTGCCATGAATATTGGGGTACATAGATCTTTACGAATTATTGTTTTGGTTTTCTTTGGATAAATACCCAGAATTACAATTGCCGAGTCAAAAGGTATATCCATTTTTAATTTTTTGAGACACCTCCGTACTGTTTTCCATAGTGGCTGTACCAATTTGCAATCTCACCAACAATGTATGAGGGTTCCCTTTTCTCCACATCCTCGCCAACGATTGTTGTTTTTTGATTTATTGATGATAGTCATTCTGACAGGTGTGAGGTGATATCTCATTGTAGTTTTAATTCACATTTCTCTGATGGTTAGTGACCTTGAGCATCTTTTCATATGTCTATTAGCCATCTGTATTTCCTCTTTGGAGAAGTATCTGTTTAGGTCTTCTGCCCATTTTTTAATTGGATTGTTTGTTTTTTTTTTGTTGTTGAATTGTGTAAGTTCTTTATATATTTTGGATATTAACCCCTTTTCAGATGTATCATTAGTGAATATCTTCTTCCAAACAATCAGTTGTCTTTTTGTTTTGTTGATGGTTTCCTTTGCTGTACAAAAACTTTTTAGTTTGATGTTGTCCTATTTGTTTATTTTTTCTTTTGTTTCCCTTCCCCAAGGAGATATATCTGAAAAGAAATTCTTATTAGTAATATCAGAGAGTTTACTGCCTATATTTTCTTCTAGAAGTTTTCTGGTTTCGGGTCTTACATTTAAGTCTTTAATCCATTTTGAGTCTATTCTTGTATATGATGTAAGCATGTGGTCTAGCTTTTTTTTTTTTGCATGTATCTGTCCAGTTTTCCCAGCACCATTTATTGAAGAGACTGTCTTTACCCCATTTTATATTCTTACCTCCTTTGTCATATATTAAGTGAGCATATAGCATGGATTTATTTCTGGGCTCTCTATTCTGTTCCATTGACCAATTATTTTTGATGACTGATGCATACTTAACAAACCAGAATAATAATGTAAATTAGAGAGGTCCAAGATACATACTAGCATAGGTATTATTGTATTCTTATTTAAGTATTTTTAAAATTCCTGATTATAATACATTTAGTCAGATGTTCATCTTCTCAATTAATAACAGTGATGTGTCATCATTTTGTCAAGTGAACTAGACTGTGCAGAACTATCCAGTTGCCAAGACGTCAACAGTCTCTGCTTTCTTCTTCTTTTTTTTTTTTTTTATTGTGATGAGAAATTTTAAGATCTACTCTTTTAGTAACTCTACTTTGATCTTTAAATGCTCAGATTTGTTTTTGCTCCTGTCAAGGTCATATCCATGATTATCTTCTCTAACAGTATTCTTGGATAATTTTTGCTAAATAAAATAGCATTATCTTTGAATCCTACTATCATTAGACTTGCCTAAATGCAGAACATCTGTGGTATTTTCGGTCAAAATGAAAATACTCATATATCAGAGTTTCCGCATCATGTAAAAGTTTCTTTCTAACTGATTTTTGGGTTCAGCTTTGTACATAAATGTTAATATATTTATTAACATAACTCTGATAACTATTAGTGCTTGTATTATGCCAGTTGTATTAAACAGAGCATTTAAGGTAGCAAGTGCTGATGTGTACTCCATCCTCTCATCGCCATGGGAGAGGGAGGAGAACACAGTGCTTAAAAAGGTGAATCATAGCCAGAAGACTTGGGTTCAAATTCTGACTCTGCCACTTGCAAACTGTCTCACCTTAAACAAGTAACTTAATCTCTCAGCTTCAGGTTTTTGTTTTTGATTTTTTTCATCAATAAAAAGAGGCTATTAAAAATGTGTTGATTATATGCATTAATATCTGTAAAACACATAGAACAATGCTTGGCACATAGCAAATGCTATGTAAGTATAAGCACTACCACTACTACTATGATGACTGTTGTCAAACTCTTCCTCAAGCAGAAGCACAGGCTAGACCAGAAAGAGCTGGAGTGTGATGACTTTATAGACCCGCTGGAGTAGTCCAGGAGGTCCGAGGCAGTTGCAGTGGCCTAGACAGGGGACTTGCCACATAAGCAAAGCACTGCATGAAGGAAGCCTTGCCGGTTTCGACAAGCAAAGAATTGGTTACCAAAGAGGTCCTGCCACATTTCATATCTGTTGGAGAGATAGAAACTGAAATATGGGCAGAGTTGAAAGACAGGAATGCTGGCTTAAGGAAGACAGGTTGCATCTACTGTAAGCTGAAAGGGAGAGTGCGGTCCCCATGCTGAGAAGGAACTGCTGGAATCAGCAACTGAGAGGGAAGAACAGGACAGGACTAGCAAAAGGTTGCCAGGCCGCTGCGCTCCTGGTCTGGTCCTCATCCAGCACGTCTTCAAATAACATTTCCTCGTGACATTGATGAGAATGCCGCAGGAACTTAACTCTTGTTTATATCAGTTAGCTTATGGTAAAATTGGTTTCATTAGACATTGTTTCGCCTCAGTTCCAAGACTGTGTTGACAGTAGTAAGTGAGGACTTACTGCATTTCCCTGGCTAGGAGCAGAATTTGTTCCAAGGTTTGGGAAGAGCCTCATCTGTGGAAATAACACTCTGGGTTACAATCTTAGAAGCAACCAAACTATTTTGTTCCCTTGGAACTTCTGTAGTGAATAGAAATTATGTTGTGTGCATCACAGCAGACTTTATTCAATATGATAGTTTTTCCTTCAGTACTTGTAGTGCCAAGCCCTAGGCTTGGTCCTAGGGATTCAGATATAGTGAGTTAGACAGTGTCCACTCATTATAAGCTCTGTCTAGCAGGGAACTTTCTATGGTTGTTTGGGATAGAAGAGTCTCCCTAATTTAAGCTTTCGAGGAGAACTTCTTTTTTGTCACAGTCGTTCTCCTGTAATATGTGATTATCTCTAAGTCCGTACCAGAGGTGCATCTAAAATAGTGAACCGCCCATCTTGAATTGCAAGGAGCTTATGAGAAGAAGGCCCTTTATCATGATGCTGTAGTGCAGATAACGTGGACATTAAAGTCTCAACTACTGGTTCCCGATCCCCTCCCCTTTTTATTTTACTAGCTCAGTGAACTTAGTGACCTCTTTGAGGCTTCATTTCCTCAGCTGAACAGTAGAGTGAATGTTATTTTACCTTTCAGAGTTGTGACAAGAGTTAAGTGAAACATTATAGTTAAAACAATACATGCCTTACACATGGTGAGCTCTTAATAAATGTTAATTTCCTTCCCTCTGCTTCTCCTTCAAAGGCAAATGCTGCGACCACTAAAAGAACTTCCTAAATGGAATTCCATTCTTCAGTCTTTCTTCCTTCCAAACTATCCTGCTCAATTCTTAAAGGACAGGTGGATTGTGTCACTTCCCTGAGAAAAAACCTTCAGTAATTCTGTCACACTGCTAGTCTGACCTCGAGGGCCTTCCAAAGCTTCTCCACCTCTACCCCACTTTGCCTTTCACTTCCTTACACATCATCTGTGCTCTAGTCATCTGACCTATTCGCATTCCCCAAACCAGCTCATGACATCCCACTTCCATGCCACTCTCTCTTCACTTGAATTTCTCCTTTATCTGCTGAAAACCTATCCACACTTCCAGACAGCTCACATGCCATCTATTTCACAAAGCTTTTCCTGGACACCAGCTTCAAACACGATACCATCTAACTCTGAAGTCCTGTAACGTGTCATGGCACCACTTTTATGTTATTTCTCACCTTATTCCTCACATTTTAACTGTGTCCATATCGTGTCTCCCTCCTAGATTGTAGGTTTCTAAAGGAAATAATCATATCTAATTTGTCATTATGTCCTTTACAGTACCCACTGCAATGGAGATGCTCAATAAATATTTTGAATGAATGAATGAATGCATTAATATCATGTTCCTATTTTGTATTATTCAAAAGTATTACATTGTTTATCATTATTTTATGGGGCTCTTGAATGCTTTTTGGTTTTACAAAATGAATTATGTCAGGATGCATTGTTATACTTCAGTGTTATTATCTACCATAAACACAGTCTCATGTTATTAAATTACACAGGCTCTCGGTGAGATCATTGAATATTCTGCTAAGCCCACTGCCCCCTAGACAGAGGCTAGTTCTTAAATACAAAGATAAGTTAATCTCCTTGGGTATAGTCCTAAAAACAGAATCAAGTTTGGATGACTTTTTCCTTCAGGACCATTTAGTTCATAAAAAACTGACCTTATACAGTTCACTTATACAGCACCTCAAATTTGTCTGTTTATATATCTTTTCGTGATTGATAATGGGATTCATAAACAGGCTCCCCATGTGACTTGAAGGAATTTATTTGGGACACATGTCTATAATATTAAACTAACCACAGGTTCTGAATAAAGATGCTGAAATTCATGTTCACAGAAAGCAAAAGGAGCTTATTTTGTGATCAGTTTATAATTTTGTCATATTAAATTTTACATGCTAGTATATTTAGAATCTGTAAGGTAGAGTAATACCATCAACCTAGAAGGAATGGTTTTGTATGGTTTCAGTGAGCTTAGAAATAAGAAATTTGTGGTACTGTATCTGGCACATACTAAGTTTTCCTCTCTCCTCCTATTGTGTACACTGCCCATTTTGGAAGTACAGTGTTCCCAGAATGTAATATTTTAATTCATCCTCTGTAGTAGAATTGGTAATGGATATTTTAATTCTCACACAGATCTATCATGGTGCTTGTTCTCTCGATATGATATTATTCTTGTTTTCAGATTTATTTTCATTTATGTGTTGCACTCAGTTTTTAGAAATCTTCATTTTGTATGTGACAATCAGCCAAACTAAATATCTTCTTTCCCCCAAGGATCTTAAGAGTAAAGCTTGAGCATTACAGTTCAAGACAAACACTAAAGGGATTGAGGTCATCAAAGTAATTTAAACAGATGGGAAGCAAAGTTACAGAAGTGAAATGCAAACTGAGTTTGGCATCGATAACATAGTTTAAAAGGAAAGATTAAAAGGAAAGAAAGATATGAAAGCTAAAGTCAGGCACTTCTCTAACGCAAGAACTATCTAGGGTATACGTAAGATTCCTGGTGGTAAAGTCAGAAAAATGAAAGAAAATGTTTAGGTAACTTAGGGAAAAATTAACACAGGTTCGCAGAACTTTACATTAGAAAAATTAAATAGATACTTAAATTCAGATCTAAACCTTTAGAAAATGTGAATAGATATTAACAAATGAAATAAACATATCTATCTCTTTTTTTCCCTACTTCATAGCATTTCTCGTCAACAAACAGTTATTGAATATCTTCTCAATATCAGTGTAAGGTACAACAATGTATAGACAATAAGGATATGAAGAGATAGAAGATCTGTCCCTATTCATAAGGTTTATAATATAATTGAAAAGAGAGGACATAATTGCATATGCAAATTCATAAGCTAGAAGAGCTGAATATATATTAAAATAGGCCCATACATTTATTTAGGAGGAATCAGGTAATTTGGGGAATTCTGACATGTGAAGAGTAAATTGAATTAATTGGAGAAAAGAATAAATGTGTTACTAAAGCTGTGTGATCTCAAAGCACTTTCTTAGTTAAAAAGTCATTTTTAAGCTTCAGAATTTATGCAAAATTCTTACATGAAAAAATCATGACTAGAGTCCTTAAAAGCAATCTTCACAAGAATAACAGAAAGAAAAAGACAAAACAAGCTGTGTCATTTGTTTATTTCTGGTAGAGAAGGAAAATAGAAAGCCAAAGAAATCAATGCACTTGTGCCCATCTCACTTTTGTTTATTTAGTTAAAAAGTTAGGGAAATTAATTTTTAAAGTTACACTAATATGATTATAAAAACCAAAGCGAAACTATATTGGAAGAATAATGAACAAAAAATTGCATACCTGGAAACCTAGGAGAATTTAAATGGTTGAGAGCCATTATTTTTGATCTGATGTGTTATAGTTATCTATCTTTTACACCCAGAGCTGTGCTAGGTGCTTTGCATACACAACCTCATTAAATCCTACTTTATTCTGTGAGGTGGGCATTATATCCACTTTATAAGTGGGGAAACTAAGGCCAAGAGAAATTAACTGGTCTCAAATCATAAAACTTAAAAGAGGAGGAGCCAGAATTGCATCTCTGGCCTTTCTGACTCCAAAACCCATGCTCTTTACCCTGTTTGTAAAACATTGTGATAATAGTAATATTGTAGATGATGCATTTGGGTGATAGTACGCTACTTTGTTGAGAAATGTGGAAAGAAGGAAAATGAAATTACCTTTTAACTTCAGACTGTTAAGTCATGAAATAATGAGTCAGACCAAAGATACACAAAATAACCTTAAATAAAAAAAAAGGACTCCCAGACACACAAAATGGATCGGGTATTAAGATATCTAAAGAAAGGATGTTTCCTTCAGGAAGACAGCCGGTCAGCTCTAGAAACCTAGGAGAGTCAGGGAAGCATTTACTGGCAGGAGCCCTCCTGGCAGCATCCAAAGAAATGGTACCCAAGTGTCTGGTTCACCTGGTAGCTAAATCCTCTTTATGGAGATAAATGTAGCAACTGTCAAATCTCTGTGTCAAACATTGAAATTATCTAACCACCCAAACACCTTTCTACTAGTTTGGCTCCCAGTGCAATCTGTCTATGTAGAGAGTGTCATAACACTGCTCAGGCCGCATCAGTATTCGTGCTCCTTGGCAGTTACACATCTCATGGTAAATTAATAACTTGGCATCTGGTTTATATATCAGGCTCTAGTGCACTTTGTTGCTTGACTCAGCATTCCTAAGTCTAGTCAATGCTAGGACACCATGGAAATTTTCTGAGACTGCAAGACCAATGGCCTGATTCATGCTGAATCCATTATGCTAAGTACCCTCTTGTGGCTACCTGCCTTCTCAGCATGCAAGCCTTTCTCAAATAATGTCTCTATTGTGCTATGCATCACAAATCTTTCCAAACAAAATTCTACTCTCACTACCTTAAAGAGTTGTGAGGAATAGGCCTAATGTGTGTAAAGCACTGGCACGGTGCTTTATATAGTTAGGCGCAGTAAATTTTATTATGACATTGAATAAATGGTAGCCATTATCATTATTATCATTGTCATCATCCTATCAACTGATCGAAGAACCTGGATTCTACTGTGTTAGTCCAAGGAAGCCCTGCTTTCTGAGAAAGATGTTTTTTGTATTTATAGTCTGTTAATGTCATAATAGTTGTTAAGACTGCTGACTCTGCTTGTGATTGATTAATGGCGTGCTTTCAGTGACAGGATGGCTACCATAAGAGATGCTGCCTTCCCACAGCTACATGGTAAGTGGCCTCAGAGGTAGCATGTCAGCAGTAGTCTCCTTGGTTGCAGATAGCAGAAACCCCACTGAAGCTGAGGCTGGCTTAGCCAAAAGTAGAGGGATCTAGTATCAAGATACAGTGGGGAGTCCTGGACATCAAGGGCAAAATGCAGCTGGGCCTCTAGAAGGACGGGGCCAGGAATGGAAGATAAGAACCCAGGGGAGTATTTACTCACTATCACTTTTCTCTGCTTCTTTCCCCATATCTGCTTTATTCTTCCTTTTTAACAGGCTAGCTTTTCCCCGCCGTGCTTCTCAGACTACCTGGTGGTTTTCCCACAGCTTTCAGAGTCACATTTACAGGCCCAGCCTCCGGTCCAGTTCCACATCTGATTGAACTAGTTTGCTGTCAGGTGCTCTTGGCCCATTCGGTTATGGCCATGAGGTGGAGTCACATGGCTGGAATTAGGGCTCATTGTGAGCTTTGCAGATACGCTCGAAGGAATCCATTCTATATCATATCTCTCTTACTGCTCTTTTTTTCCCACCCTGCTAGCTTGGCCATACTCATGGCCAGTACGGGCCTCACCCTCCTAGCTGTTTCTCCCTAGTCTGACTGACTCTGAAAGTCTTCACGGTTAATGTGTTCTGCTCTTCCAAGAGAGAAGCCTTGTATATATGGTCTGAGGTTTGTGAGGAGAATTGCCACTAGCAGAAGATCTCTAGAAATACTACCTCACTAAAAATATTTACTCATTTTTGCTATGGTTTTTCCAGCTTTTCCTTTTGCAGTTATCTGGCAAAGCTATTTCTCTCTGTACATCAGAGGCTGTCTGCATCTGGAGAAAAGCCTCATATCACTTTTTAAATCTTCTCATTGTCCTCCCCTAGCATCCTTTCAAAATAGGTTAGGCAAGCTTCTATGTGTTACTGATACATATGAGGTATTTTCTTGTCCCCAAGGTGCTTAAAACCAGTATCTTTTTTTTAGTCAGTGCTTCCTTTTTAATACAATGACAATGTAGCACATTAGCAACCTCACAGATTCTATAAATACACATCCCAGTTCTAATGATATATGAGCACTTTACATATAAAATAATTTCTCTTTTTGAAATGGAGTTTACAATGCGTGATGCTCAATGTGTATAGCTTAGTGGTGATTTAATTGTTTAGTTTTCTAATAACATTTTATCTTATATACTTATCCACAGACTGAACTGAAGTTTTATTAAACCTGATAGATGTGTGGATTTTACTCTATTTCATAATTACACAGAAAAATGTTCCAAGTCAAACAGTAATACCCGATATTACCCAGTAAATTAAAAACTAGACTTTTGCTGTTTTAAACTTACTTTACAAGTTTCCTATGATTCTACAACACACAGGCCTGATAGGCAAAGGTTATATGATATTAGCATGTGGTGACACTACAGAAAATGAATTCTTTTGAGAGTTACTTGCAATCTAATATGATTTGCCTCTTCCATACATAGCTTAGAAAGAATAAAAGAAAGTGTTCTTGGGTGTTTCTTTTCAGCTGTGTTGGGTGGTTCACTAATAGCTGCACATGTGTTCACAGAATCCTGAGCCTTTTTATTCTATAAGCACCTCCTGCCCACTGGCAGCTGTACTAATGTGTCTTGTACGGCTTCGCTCCTATCCATCATCTTTAGGAGGGGTGCTCAAAGCCAGATATGAGATTCATTTTTGTTGAAATGCAGAAAAGAAAAAGGAGTCTTGGGGGCTTTGGGGAAGTAAGAGGCAGAGCCAGACTCTTAAGAAATAAAAGAAAGGAAAAGTTCTGTGTACCCAATGGACACAATAATAAATGGTCTTGAATGATGGGTAACAGTGCTGGATCGACTACTAAGTATTTTGCATCCAGAAGTCATTGACTCTTTTTTCGGACAGTGAGGGAGAACCTAAAATAGAGTATTCTCTGAATACACTTTTAATCATTCTGTCTTCAGAGTGTTGTAAAAGTATAAAAAAAGGATCTAGGAATATATTGAAAAGAACTCCACCTGAGAATTTTGAGATCAACTCAGTAATACAGATAAAAGGACCCGGGATAAGGCCGTGAGAGATACAGGGGTAGATTGAGCTCTAGTTCTGCTCTCAGGGAACCTATAGTCTTTTAGGATAGGTGACAAATACCCAAAATAAGACAATATAAACTGTGAAGCACCTTTTAAATTAAATTTATTAAGGTGACATTGGTTAATAAAATTATGTAGGTTTGAAGGATACAGTTCGATAATACATTATCCATATATTGTATTGTATGTTCACCACCCAGAGTTAAATTTCCTTCCATCATCATAAAATTGACCCCCTTTACCCTTATCTACCTCCGTCCCTACCCGCTTTCCCTCTGGTTACAACTAAACTGTTGTCTGTGTCTGTGAATTTTTGTTTGTTTGTCTTGTTCGTTTGTTAATTTCAGCTTTATTTCTCACATATGAGTGAAATCATATGACTCTCAACTTTTTCTGTCTGACTTATTCCACTTAGCATGATTATCTCAAGATCCATCCATGTTGTTGCAAATAGCAGTGTTTCATCTTATGGCTGAGTAATATTCCGTTACATATATATATACCACATCTTCTTTATCCGATCATCTATCAAAGGGCACTTATTTCCATGTCTTGTAAAGTGCCTTTCGAAACGAGTTTATATCTGACTGGAAATATAAAGAAGAGGCTTCATGGAGGAGATAGCAATTGAGGGGATCTTTGAAGGCTGAGTAAGATTTCAACAGATAAAATGGGGTAGGGAAGGAATATGAAGGAATAATTCATATAAGTAAAATTTCAGAATTGAATAGAAGACAGAACTTTTGTCTAAGAGGTAGCAGATAATCTGGTTTGACTAACAGGTTATAAGTGAGGGATAAGTAGAAAAGTGATCATCTGTATATATGGTTTTTTAGTCTGTGTCCATTTCATGGAGGAAAAAAAGTCAAGAAATTTATTGAGTACCTAATATGTACCAGGCACCAAACTTGTCGATTTATATATCATGTCTTTTCCATCCTCAAATATGACCCTGTGTAGTAGGTACTATTATCTCTACTTCAGTGCTTAGGTAACTCAGGTTCTGAGGAGTTATAAAATTTTCCCTAGATCACAAAGCAAGTGAGGAAGTAAAACCAGGACTCAAACCTAGGTTTGTTTGAATCCATAATTTTTTCTTCTGTGTTGTGCTACTTTAACTACTTTTAGAGTATTGAGTTTTTTATTTCAGTTGATAGGCACTGGAGAACCACTGGCAGTCCAGAACTTTAGGTAAATTAATCTAGCAGTCTGATAGAATGTGGAATGGAGTAAGAAGAAACCAAAAATGAGATGTCCTATTGGCCTGTTAGGGGTCTCAGAGAGATGACAAAGGTCATGGGTATGGAGAAAAATAAATGAATGCAGTAGACACTGTAGAGGAACAATCTATGCTCTTAGCAACTAATATGGTAATTTAATGAGAGGAAGTAAGAGAAATCACAGATGACTCCTAGATTTAAGCTCAATGGGAAGTATAAGACTATTTACAAAATTTTGGAAATAAGAAGAGTGCCTCTTATGCCAGGCACTATTCACCATGCTACACTCTTTATACAGATTATATCTACTTCTGAAATCAATTCTGCAGAGGTGTTATCCTGCCCCTATGAGAAAGCTGAGGATCTTAAAAATTACATGAACACAGACAAGATTTAACATGTAATTTCAAAAAGTTTATAGATTCCTCTAAATTATATATGAAGACAAACTAAGTATTCTTTGACGAAGCATCTCTCTACACAAGAAACACTGAGGTAACTTCTGAGCCCTGTGGTAATTAGGACTGTGTTCAGATATGAGAGACAGAAAATATAAAATAATAGCAGCTTGAACAAAACAGAAGTTTCTTTTCCTGTCACACATGAGAACAGTCTGAAGGCAGAAGGTCTAGGACTGTAAGAGTCTCTACAAAGTCATGAGGGCCCACGTACCTTCTTGCCTTCCGCTGCTCTGCTGTCCCCAGTACTTGCTCCTCCACCACAGCTGCACAAGCTTCGAGTGTTTTGTACTCATTCCAACCATAGAAAGAGGATGGGACCAAAAAAAGAGCATACTTTTTTCCTTTAAGGGTTTTCTTGGAACCCACACCCTGTATACTGTGCTGTCAACATCCTAGAGTCCAGAATTGTGTCACATGGCTACTCTTAGTCAACAGAGAAATTGGGACTCATTTGCTAAGGAAGAAGGGAA
>NW_006439568.1:22363552-22386951 GCF_000325575.1 Pteropus alecto | reverse complement strand
GAGCTATTAGGAAACAACTAGCAGGTCCTTCTGGCACCACAGCTGTGACTCCCCAGGATCTACGTCCACAGTCTCCTTTGTGCTCACTGGCTCTATGACCCGCTTCTGCTTCTTGCCTACTTGTGAAATTCATCATTTAGTCTGTGATGCAATCAGAAAACTAACTTTCTAATTCACTGGTGAATAGTCTGCTGAAGCAGAATTTGTAGCGAAAACTAAAAAGCCAATGAGACTTCTGAAGTACAGGTAGGTAGGTAGGTAGGTAGGTAGGTAGATGATGATAGATAGATAGATAGATAGATGATTGCTAGATAGATAGATAGATAGATAGATGATTGCTAGATAGATAGATAGATAGATAGATGATTGCTAGATAGATAGATAGATAGATAGATGATTGCTAGATAGATAGATAGATAGATAGATAGATTGCTAGATAGATAGATAGATAGATAGATGATTGCTAGATAGATAGATAGATAGATAGATAGTTTGAAATGCTAGCATTCCTTGCCCTTCCAAAAAGTAAGAGGTGGGGAAAGAATCTGTCAATAAGACGTGCTTTTAAAGTAAATGGAAAACATTTGTAAACTGGGGAAATACTGAAGTAATTTTTGTTCTGTCACTTTATTTGGCAGTAGAAATTTTATTAGCCTGTTTCTCTTTTCCAATTAAATACTCTTTCATTAAGAGGGGCAGGGAGGGTTTCTTTCTGGAATCAAAAGAACTGTTTAGCAATCAATATGTTTGATGTTTACTACTCAGTATTTAAAATGTTTGGGGCGTAAAAAGAAGAAAGGATAGTAAATATGAATTAATGGTCTATGGTAATCTTTTTATGAATTATTCTCCCTTAAATAAGAAAACTATTCCTCCTATGAATAGAAGCGTTTTCCCCCATGAGAGTCACAGTAAAAACCATTGTTTGTAAAGTATAAATTATTTCTTGAAAGCTATATTGTTAAAGAGAATAACAAACAGAAGGAGAAAAGTGAAGTACACAGGCAATATAGCCCAGTTTTTAAGAGCATAGTTTCTGTGTCCAGATCCAAGGTCTGCTGAGTGACCTCAGGCAAGATACTTATCTTCCCTGTACTTCAGCTTCCTCACTTGTAAATTAGTCCTAATAATAGTTCATACCTCTTTGAGTTATTGGGCAAAATAAATGATTGCTAGTTGTAAAAAAAATAAATAAATAAACCCGAAGAACAAAAATAAACACCTAGAACAGTGCTTAGCACATAGTTAGAGCTTTATAAATGTTAGCAATTACTACTTTGCTCTAATTACTGTCTCCAGGTGCCAATTTGCTTCTTGTTCTGTCTTAGATTTTGAATGATGGAGAAAGATTGAGTTTTGGTTACAAACTACAAATTCTTTATCCCTTTACTTATCTTTTGTATAAAGGCATTGGTCTGAAAATTTTATTTATGTCATACATTTTCAAGCATGCATGACTTCCAATTTTTTCATTCAACTCCTTGCTAGAAAAAAATTCAAACTTGAGAAACTTACAGGTTATGTAGCAACATCTTCAAATGCTACATCAGAATCGGAGTTAAGAATCTTGGTTCTCTCATGCTATTAGCACTTTTTTTGCAGTGTTATTGAAATACAGTTCACATATCATACAGTTCACCCATTTAAAGAGTACAATTTAATGGTTCTTCTTATATCCACAGAGTTGTACAGTCATCCCCATAATGAATTTCAGAACACTTTCATCATCTTGAAAAGAGACCCGATGTGCGTTAGCTATCGCCCTCCCCTCCCTAGCCCTAAGCAACCACTAATATATTTTCTGTCTCTATACATTTACCTATTCTGGACATTTCATATGAATGGAATCATATAATTTGTCATCTTTTGTGCCGGGCTTCTATCATTTAGCTTATTGTTTTCACAGTTCACCTGTGTTATATCATGGATCAGCATTTCATTCCTTTTTGTTGTCAAATAATATTCCATTGTGTGGATATATGACGTTTTACTTACTTAGTAGTCATTAGTTGTTGGACATTTGGGTGTTAGCACTTTTAGAATCTTTATCCACTTAATCTCTGTTCTGTCCTACAGACTTGGTGCAAGGGCCAAAAGGCGATGGTGATGACTAATAATAATTACAAGGTGTTCTTACAAGCATTATCTCAAAGAGCTTACAATCTAAGCTTCGTGAAACAAATACACAGGCAACTAGCACTCAGTAATACACAATAAGTGTTAATGGAAGTGCAGAGAAGGAAGTTAAGATAGTAGGAGATTAGCTTGAAAAGTAGACTTAAAGCCAGATAGTGGAGGATTTTCAATGTTATGCTGAAATATTTGGGCTTTATTTCATAAGCACTTAATTCTGCGACGATAGTCACTAAGGTTATTGAGCAGAAGTGCTGGCGGTATCCATTGTTCCCTCTTGAGCCATCCCCGCTCCCAGTGTGCTGATTCAGCGCCGCCATAACTGAGACATCATCAAACTGGATAGCAGAGGTCACTCTGCCCAGAGGATTCCCTGAAACTCTGCTTCCCTCAACTTGCAGTCCCACCCAACCCACATCCAGGTGTGTCCTCCGCGAGTCCAGTGCTCCTTAGTGGCAGCTGACCTCAGCATGGCCTCTTGAGGTAACTGTCAGCACAGCATCTGTGGATTGCTTGCTGAATTTTAACAGGTGGCCCCCGAGGGGCACAGGCTGGGGCTAAATTTGGCCTGCAGTTGAACACCTCTCAGAACTGTGCCACTGGACACCTATTACACAAAGCTGCACTAATCAGACTGGAAGACTCAGGAGCTTTGCTTAGTACATATATACAGACACAGAAAGGCAACCAAAATGGGAAGACAAAGAAGCAAAAAACCATATGAGAGAACAGAACAGAGATCCAGGAATAATGGAGTCAAGCAATCTAACAGATGCAGAGTTCAAAACACTGGTTATAGAGATGCTCAATGAACTTAAGTGTAGATGAATTCAGTGAGAACTTTAACAAAGAGATAAAAAACATACAAATGGAAATGGAAATTTAAAAAGGGAACCAATCAGAAATGAAGAACACATTATCTGAGATGAAGACTATATTAGAGGGAATCAACAGAGTGGATAAAGAAGAGGATCAAACCACCAATATAGAGGATGGGGAAGACACCCAATCAGAATGGCAAGAAAAAAGAAACCAAGAATATTATAATTTAAGGAGTCTGTGGGACACAGTTAAATGTAAAAATATTTGTGTCATAGGGGTACCTGAAGGAAAACAAGATGTTGAAGAGATATTTGAAGAAATAATGATGGAAAACTTCCCTCACCTGGTGAAGGAAATAGACATACAACCCCAGGAAGCTCAGAGAGTCCCCAAAAATGATAAACTCAAAGAGGCCCACACCAAGACACATCATAATTAAAATGCCAAGGTTAAATACAAAGACAGACTCTTAAAAACAGTAAGAGGAAAGCAGTTAGTTATCTACAAGGGACCTCCCATAAGACTAGCAGCTGATTTCTCAAAAGAAACTATGCAGGACAGAAGGGCTTGGCACAAAATATCCTGGATTTTCTCCTACCATACTAGAAATATTTCTAGAATTTCTCAAATGTCTAATGATCCTGGGCTGTTTATTCACATTTAAAAATGAGGTCTAAAGTTCTGTTTGTATATCTATCTCAAAATGTATTTAGAATCTTACAACTTCTCACCACCTTCATTTGTGCCATCTCAGTCTAAACCACCATCATCTGTTGCCAAGATTATTGCAATAGTCTCCTAATTGGTCTCCCTGCTCCAATACCTGTGCCTTATAGCTACTCTCAACAGAAGATAAAATGATCTTTTTAAAATATGTCATATTACCTCACTTCTGCTCCAAATGCTCCAATGGCTTCTCATCTTATTCCAAATAAAAATCAGTGCTGTATAACAAGTTGCCACAAAATTAGTGGCTTAAAACAATACACATTTATTACTTCACAGTTTCTGTGGCAGAAGTCACCGGACTTAGCTGGGTCCTCTGTTTAGGTTCTCATAGTCTGCAGTTAAAGAGTGACACTGAAATTGCCAGGGGCATTTGGGAGATTCAGCTAAGGTAAATTAGTGTGAAGGGGCAGGGGTGGCAGGAGAGGAAGAGAGAGAGATAAGAGGTATAGTTTTGGATTTAGTGGAATAAATGTGTGTGGTTCACAGTCACTTCTGTGTATGTTAACTTAGGACTAGGTGCCTCAGGTTAGAAATGATATCTAGAAATACTACTGCCCACTGTGCCAACTCACTGGGTTCCATGATTAAAAGTATATGTTCATAAACTGTAACGTGTCCATTGCTGCCAAACACTGGAAGCACATGAATGGTAGAAGAAAAACTAGGTTGTCAATGGTTAGACTCAGACATTTTTCTATGAAGAAGTATATAGAGGCATTTTAAGCTAGTAGTAAAACTTCAATGGTATTTTTCTGAGTATGGGATATTTGTAATATGCATCGTTTTAAAATGTCTAATTTGATGTGATTTATTTTCTCATTCTAAATAAATATTAACATGTATACTTAAAAAAAAGAAATTAGAGGCAAGATATGAAATTTTTTTTAACAAAAAGGTGATAAGATGACAATAGTATGCTGTTGCGTACTAGCCAACAAATCTTGATATATCATAGTATGCCAAAGACAAAAAACAAACTTGGAAAAAGACCCGAAGGTTTCAGGATTGAGAGAGGTGATTTTTTACTTTTTTTTTTTTTTTTGCTGTCATTTATTGTTTTCTTATTTAGTGCTAGCTGTTGTGCTAAAGAGCATTATATGATTATCTCGATCATCATTATATGATTATCACAACACTACAAAAACTTATCATTCACATTTACAGGTGAGAAAACTAAAGCTCAAAAAAGGTTAAATAATTTTCCCAAGAATTATTGTGATACTATTTAGTAGTATCTCACTACTAAATAGTAAAGACAGGATTCTTTCTCAGACATTCTGATTCCAGAACCTGCATTCTTAACTACAGGGATGGATATTTACTTGTAGATTGATTTTTTTAAAAAAAAAAAAAAAAACTATGTTGTATCAAATTCAAGGTACTTCAGGACATCCTATTGAAGATGTCCTTCATGAAACACTTTCGCATGTGATCTTAAATTTTGCCTCACCATAGGTGCGGTCCAAAGCAGCAGCCTCCTCCAAGCATAAACTTTTTTTGAAATCACCTCTTGTTTTCCATTCAGATTCTATATTCTACTCCATAATGCATTTTTAGTAGTTTTACTATTATAAAACAGTATTTTGTCTTACTACCTATTCTATTAATTAATGGGAGAGATCCTCTTGCATTTTATAAAATTTATCTAAACCAAAGCATGTGTCAGTTTTCTCCGCCCTTAGTGTCATAATGTTTTGAAAGCTTAGACTTACATAAATAACTGCAAATGGTAACCATTTTTCACTGCTTATCAGCCACATAGTAGTGAATTACTGAGTAGAGATGCACAGAATGCTGCCAAAGCAGCTAAATAATATGTTGGTTTTAGGTTCCTATTAGAAGGAATTTTGATGTGTGTTTTCTTGTTAACAGGTAGTTCTTTTGTATTGTATGTTGGACTGGAATGAGTGCTTATCCATTGTGCAATGAAAGAGACAGCCTATTTTAACTATCTCAAGGAAATAATGTTCATCAAAGGGCATTTTCAGGAAAGAGAGGTGACTGATGTGGATGTTCTTTACTTTCGTTGGTCTCACTATGTGTAAGCTAAACCAAGGTTCTCAAAATTCATTTTTACCACAACCAGCTTTCTTAGCACAGTTCTTAAACTTCATATTACTTCAGTCATCTTGAAATATATATAAAGCACATTCACAATTTTATCTTACATTTGTCGATTGAAAAATATTTAGCCTTAGAAAAATATTTGATACATAAGCCAACTTTGAACCATTCTTTAAAATTAGACAATCATTTCATTAATCTTACTCATATTTTTACCCTTTATCGTGACATCTTTTTTTCATGAGTAAAAGTCAATTCCAAACATTACCAATATCGCTTTCTCTTTAGCTAAATAATGGTACATCTGTGTAAAATAGTAAGCTTTTAAAGTTGCATTCCATTTCATTAAATATTTATTTGAAAAAAATGAGTACTCAAAGTACTGATTTTTTAAATCTTTTTAAAGGCATTCTGTTGACCATATTAAGAAAATTCAGAGCTAAATTTTGATGTAAGATACCCTTAGTGATTGTTGTAGTATATTTTAGTATATTTAGAATTAAAAAGTGGTCTTGAAGGATCACCTTTCCCACATTTATCCCATTGTAGATTTGGTTCCATCTAGACACGCAATTCTACACTTTTTCCCTTGATCTCTTTAAAATTTATAAACTATATTGAAAAGCTTAACTAGTTATTTTAACATCAAGTATAAAGTAGACCTTTCAAAAATACCATCATATTAATATAGTCAACACAGACCAATAAAATAACCAAACCTCTAATGGTGGTGCTATCACCTAGTTGTTAGGTGAACCTCAGACTCTATCAAGCAATTATTCAATTATGTGTTGTGAATACACTGAAATAGATCATTTGATACTATCTGTTGGTGATGGCACTTCTTTTTTCATTGAGGTATAATTGACATAACATTAATTTCAGATCTACAACATAATGATTTGATATTTCTACATATTCTGAAATGATCACAACTTAAGTCTAGTTAACATCTTTCAGCATACATAGTTACAAAAAATTTTTTTTCTTGTGATGAAAACTTTTAAGATCTACTCTCAACAACTTTTAAATATGCAATGTAGTATTATTGACTGTAGTCACCATGCTGTACATTACACCCCCCATGACTTATTTATTTTATAACTGGAAGTTTGTACCTTTGACTCCCTTCACCCATTTTGCCCACACACACACCCCCACCTCTGGCAACTTCCAGTCTGTTCTCTGTATCTATGAATTCGATTTTTGTTTTGTTTTGTTTTTTAAATCCACATATAAGTGAGATCATATGGCATTTGTCTTTCTCTGTCTGACTTATTTCACTTAGCACAGTGTTCTCAAGGTCCATCCATGGTATCACAAATTTTAAGCTTTTATTATTTTTTTATGCCTGAATAATATTCTACTGTGTGTGTGCAGGGGTGTTTGACATTTTCTTTGTTCATCTATCAGTAGACACTCAAGTTGTTTCCATATCCCGGCTGTTGTAAATAATGGTGAGGTGTACGTGGGGGTGCATATATCTTTTCAAGTTAGTGTTTTCATTTTCTTTGGAGAAATACTGAGAAATGGAATTCCAGGATCATATGATAGTTCTATTTTTTGTTTTTCATAGTGGCTAAACCAATTTACAGTCCAACCAGCAGTGCACAACAGTTTCCTATTCTTCATATTCTCGCCAACATTTGTTATTTCTTGGCTTTTTGATTATAGCCATTCTGACAAGTTTGAGGTGCTACTTCATTGTGGTTTTGATTTGCATTTCCCTGATGATTAGTGATGTTGAGCATCTTTACGTGGACCCATTGGCTATCATGTCTTCTTTGGAAAAATACCTATTTAGATCTTTTGATCATTTGTTTGTTTGTTTGTTTTTGCTATTAAGTTATATGAGTTCTTTATATATTTTAGATATTAGCCATTGATCAGATATAAGATCTGCAAATATTTTTTCCCAAAATGGCACCTTTTTTAGCTATTTTTTTTTCCCTTCCTTTTTCTTTTTCTTTTTTATGCAGTGCCAATTTGGCCTTTTCTAAGCTATGTGCATGATTTCATCAGAATTATTTCTTTTATATGAGCTCCACCTTCTAAAAGGATTCTTAAACAAATTTTTAAAATTCTCTTGATTGATATGCATATTATGTCATTCCCAACAAAGACGTCTATCATTTGATCAATTCTATTTGGGGGTCAGCGGGGAGTCTGGGAATTCTCCTTGAAAAAAAATCCATTTCTGTCCAGAAAAATTTTCAAATATACCAAAGTAGAAAGACTAGTATAATAAACTCTATGTTTACTCTTATACATCCTTAATAACTATCAATATCCTCTTGTCCTTGTTATATCTTTTCCCTTCACCACTTTTTGTTGATGCTATTATTGTTTTCTGGAATATTTTAAAAGAAGTCCCAATATTGTATCACTTCACTCATATATACTTCAGTAAGCATTGCTAACAGGTAAATATTTTTAAACACAACTTTAATATCTGTATCATAGACAATAAAATTAATAATAATTCCTTAGTATCATATAATAGTCTATATTTAATTTCCCCTATTGTCTGAAAAATATTTTTTTAAACTTGATTTGTTTGAATCAGGGTCCCACTGAGATCCATATAGTACATTTGATTGATATGGTTCTTAAATCTCTTCTAATCTATTATGGTTCCATCTTTTTTCTTTCATCATTTATTTGTTGAAGAAATTGGATCATTTGACCTGTAGAATTTCTTACATTCTGTTTTTTGGCTCACTTTATCCTTATAATATTGTTTAACATTTTCCTTTATACCCCATATTCTCTGTCATCTGGTAGTTATTATAGAAGCTTGATTAGATTTGTGTTGCTATGGGGGAGGGGGTAATACTTCCCAAGTAATGCAGTAGTCTTCCCATTGCATCACAGAGGGAGGCACATGATGTCTGCTTATTTCACTTTTAACAGTGTTAAAATTGGTCAGCTGGTATCAGTCTGATCCATTATTGTAAAGTCCCCCATCAATCTCTACATGACAGAAATTTTGCTTGGCAGTTTACCTAGATTCTTTCATTTGCCCTTCCCAAAATCTGTTTCATTTCATATCATCATTATAATTTAATAGATAAAGGAACTGCAAATAGAATTTGCTCAAAGTCATATAGCTAGTAAATAAACTCAGTTATGCTGATTTTAGGAGTTGTTTTTATGAAAAGTTAACCTAGAAAATATTCTCATTTATATGTAGAAATAGATAAGATAGATTAAATCTAAAGACCAATATGAATGAGAATGACAATATTTATAGCATTTTTATTCCTATCAATAAAGCAGTATTAACATCACATAACATAGATACTTTCCTTGCCCCAATTCTGGACCGTTGGAGCCCAACAAATAATTTATTTCAGTCTTAAGTATCCCTTTATTGGACTAAAAATATAAGCTATATGGTAGATCATTTTATAGAAAGCCACGATGTCTGCCAAATAACATTTTTATAAAATGAAAACTATGTCACAAGGCATTTTCTAATAGTGATGCATGCTAAGCACACCAATGTTGATGAGAGAAATCTTGAAATCTCCTCTACAAGTCTTTAAACATCATTTATCTTCGTGGTTTGGAGTTAGTCTTGTCCAGAGCAGCAAGTTGATGTCTCTATGACCTTCCAAAGTCCTATCCTGTCCTGCAGTTCTCACGCTAATGAGTTCAAACAGCAAAAGATTATTGGGCCAAAAACTCGGCATATCTTCAGAGCCAGAATGTAGGAAAAGTTACAAAATACAGATGTCTGTCAGGG
Organism: Pteropus alecto; assembly: GCF_000325575.1. Taxonomy (NCBI): domain Eukaryota; kingdom Metazoa; phylum Chordata; class Mammalia; order Chiroptera; family Pteropodidae; genus Pteropus; species Pteropus alecto. The sequence continues at coordinate 22,377,455 of NW_006439568.1, read as the reverse complement.
ATGCAGTCCAAAGGGAGAAACAGGCCAGAAGTTAGAAATAGATATGTTATTGTACAAAAAAAAGTTTTGAATTTGGCTTTTAGCCAGAATTTTTTTTTTTAAATACTTAGATCAAACTATTAAGCCTTAATATTCAGTTGAGGTACAATAAAGCTCTGTGGTTGAGGCTATATAGTTGCAAAAAAATCATAGTTCATTAAATTCAAGGAAACACAGACCAGCTCTCTAAGGCTTGTGCCAGATTGTACCTTTTAGAGAAGCTATAATCCTATATTTCTCATTCAAGAGTAAAATCATTCTGATGTTCTTTGGAATGGTCAGTATTTGCATATCAAGAATTATAAATGAAAATAAGAATCTTTGAAATATTTTATAATTATGTAACATGGCAGAAATGTTTATACTTTTTAACCCTAATAACCATTTTTTATGGAAGAGTCTCTAAAATTAATGTGATTTATTTTAATTGCTCACTCAGTTTTTAAGAATTGGTTGTATTGGGGAATATAAAAGAATTTATTCTTTGTGGTTTTTTGCTTTTGTCAGAGTGACATGTTCCAAGAATATTTTTTTCCTTTGGGCGGCAGGGTCGGGAAGAGGATCAGAGTGGGAAACACCCAAGAAGTTACCTGATCTTTCTGTGTAAATATAAAAACTGATTAATGGGCACAGCTGGTTTGGGGGTATTTTTTCCTACCCTTGTCCATACTATTTGTTAATTTTCTATTTTACATTTTCTTTTCTTTTCATGAATCTCAGTAGAAAAATTTGCCACGTAAAGTCTGTGATGTACCCCTAACAGCAAATTAGGTGTCTGTGACATTTATGCTAGCCTATTATGTGTTTGAATTTAACTAAATTATCTAAAAAGCATTCCCCAAATTCATCTTTTCCACATTACATTTTTTCTACATGATGATTCGCTTAACAGGATATAGGTCACCACCAAATAATGGCGGTCAGTACAGCCAGAAATTCTATCTGCAAATTCATGAAAAAGAGCCAATCATTCCAGCCCAGGAAGTTTGCCTCTCTGTAGATTTTCTAACAGATATTTTGCAAGACATTGAAAATTATAGATATCTATGAGAGCCTTCTTTGTTCCCTTAGCCACCTGAACCCTGAAAACAAACCAAGTGAACAGAGCTGTAGTTTGATATGTTCAGTGGGTATGTAAATAGACATATTTTCTAACACCCTGTGGCTGTTCTTAATGGTAAATTAGGGAAGTGTGGCTTTAAGAGTGATTGGCACTAAACCACTGTAAGTCATTACTTTAGGCAAATTTGACATGACAGATAATAGGAAAAGAATCATAATCAGTGTCAAAGACATTTATGTTTCCTCATAAGGGTATACATCATAGATGTGCCTGACTGCTTTTCTTTTACATTCCACTTTGGGACTATAGCGTTGAGGTGGTCATTTGAGAATATGATTGTCTCAAGAAACTATCAGTTTATTCATGTTTGCTTTATCAGATTGGAACATGTATTTTGAAATTCCAAATAGTTTTCTGTGTTGGGAACAAAATTTAACTATATACATAATGATAAAATTAATACTTCCTGATTTTCAGATATATCTCATCCATTTTTAAAAATGGATACTCTACAGTGTTTTGTGCTAACAATGCATTGTCATTTCTTGTCAGTTGGATTTATGTATTTTTGATATATGACAGTTTACATTTAGTTTAATGGTATGTATTTTGTATTCATTCATAATGCAGTATTTCCAAGGTAGGGAAGGCCTAAAGTTGAATCCTGAAAAGATAAAACACATCTTGTACATTTATGAATTTATGTTATTTTATATTTTACATGTTCATATGAACATATTTTATATGTACATTTCTTGACTGTTTCTCCAGGAAGCCTTCCCTGGTATCTCCACCAAGCTGGGAAAGTTGCCCCTCTTTTGGAGATCCATGTTACCCTGGGTCTGTTTATATTATTGAGTCCTTCCTTCACTTTGGGCTTCTTGAGGGCAGAGCTTGTATGATATTTATCATTGATCTTCAGAGTTTCTATAATATTATATGATATTTATCTTTGATTACTAATCTTTGATTAGTGCTATGCCTAACGTAGTACTTATAGGTGTTGACTGTGACTGAGTGAAAACGAAAAATGAAATAGAATAAGATTAGTTTAATGTATTGAGACTGTATCTAAATGTAATTGCCAAAGTAAGCCCCTGCCTACTTATTCATTGTAGTCTGGGCTTTACCTACTGCTGTCATGATCTGTGTAGTGGATCTGTGAAGCCTACTGAATGAGCAAGCTAAAGACAAGGAGACCCTAACAATATTTCTGGTAAAAGGTTTGAACAAAGAGAGTAGCAGATGAATTAGTGGCTTATTCTACACTGGGTGTCATTAAAGGGAGGCAGGGAGTTACAAAGGTACACAAGCTGGAGTTCCATACACAAATATGCACAAATAACTACAACATAAGATAGTATTATTAAATGGCATAAGAATTAACCTATGAGTGTTTGGGGAGTTCAGAAGAGAAATCACTTTTAATTTGGATGATTAGACATTATTAGATTAGAGTTTGGGGAGCTGTTTGCTTTTCTGAGAGGCGAAGAACATAATTTTGCAATATGAATGCGATTTCAAGAAGCACTGAAGGAGACAAACTGATGGCAGCTAAAGGCGTATGTAGTAAAAAAGCGGGCGGTTAGTCTGGAGAGATAGGTAAGGGCTAGAATTGGGGTATAATTCCTTAAGAATGGTAATGGAATTTGCACACAGTTTCATTTTACCACACTGAGATGTATTCCCCTAGGACACTTATTCAGAACACCAGAAGTTAACTAGGGTTACTGTACAGTACAGTCTGCCTTTTACTCATGGCTGGTTAGGCAGGCTTTTATTAAAATTTTCATACTTTTTCTTCTTTTTCCTTTCTATTATCTGCCTTTCATCAGTCTCTTTCCATCATACCTCCATCAGAGTCAGAACCACATGAGTCACTCTTGCCTACTTATTAGTAGCTCTACAAGATTTGGCGAAAAGTATGAAATTATGGACTTATGCTTTGAGAAGATGAACTCTTCCACTGATAAATAGTTAAACCACATTAATTTCTACTATAAAGACAGAAAAGTATGAAGTAATTAGTGAAAAAAATATTTTTTAAAGAGCACACTTTAAATTGTTTCTGACAACACCAGCTACTTAACTATTTATTATTTGCTTATAAGTTCCACAAAGTTAGGAACCGTGTCTTTCTCTCTTGCTGACCATTGTATCCCCAAGTTGACCCCACCATAGAAACAATAATATTTGGTGAATAAATTAAGTATAATTCATAGGCTAATTGATCTCATTCTTATATATATACATTTATATATGTATGTGATCTATGTGGTACATATAAAATTATACATTAAATAAAATATAGATATTGTCAGAAATTGGGAAGGGTCTGTGTTTTACCCCATTTACAAGTTAACAACTTAACTTGACACAGCCTCTTAGAGAGTATTGATAGAAAACATGGGCATGCTAATTCAGAGATGAAGGACAATTTATTACCTATAACAGAGTGTCTGCATAGTGTCAGTTCCCCAAGCCTCAGTTCCCTAAGAGAATATGAAGTGAGCCAGATGACACTTAGACACACAGTGAGTTACATTACAGGACAGGAACCCTGAACTTGGGAAAGCTGAATCTCTTATAAAAGGCACTAGGCATGCCTGCCCTTTTCTCTGTAGGGAGACACTACCTCTGCTTTCTGTAGCTTTCTGATGTATATATATATCCTTAAAAGATAGCCTAGAACAAAGACAATGCCTTTACCTCTAAGATGTGTGAAAATGTGATAGACCTGTGGAGAATTACCTCCCAACAGACACATACCTGAAAGGGCCTCTATCAGGGCAACACTTTTCGTCTAATCGAGGGATCCGCAAACTAAAACCTGCAGGCCAAATCCAGCCCCACCACCTGTTTTTGTAAATAAGATTTTGTTGGCACACAGACACACTCATTTAGGTACTATCTACATGCTACGGTAGGCAAAGTTAATTATTTGCAACAGAGAATATACACACAAAGCGTCAAATGTTTGCTGTCTAGCCCTTTACAGAAAAAGCTTATTGACTTCGATCTAGTCTAAACATTTAACTTTATGACAAGGCTTTCTAAAATATGCCAGCTTGCTTTTTGTTCTAAAATATTTTCAGATTTTTAAGTTATTCTATAATTTCTATTGATTTCTTTCTAATTATTCAGGATTACTCTATCTGTACTATAGTTCTCTTTCTTATTATAAAGGGTTGTTAAGAGCTGTTATCAAAGATTAATGTACGTTGACATTTTTTAATTTTAAAAACAGTCAGATAGCAAATTATCCCAGTATAAGTATTTGGTTTATGAGCAGTGCTTATTTGTCAGATCGCATATATTTGAAACCTTGCCACAACCAGGTAACTAAAATACAGGAGTCAGTGTAATGAGGTGAATGAGCTCCCTGGGTTCTAGAATCCAACAGTCCAGGCTCTATAACTTAGTATCATTGAGATCCCTGGCAAGTTGTTTAACCCTTCTGAGCTTTATTGTCTTCATCTACAAAATGGATATACTCTTACAACTTACCATTAGATTGAATAAAATAATGTAAATCTTGGCATATAGTATGCAGTTTAAAATATAAACTCTCTTCCTAAAATATAAACTTAAAAGCAAATTCTTTATTTATATATTACTTTAGAGTTGGAAAGAGCTCGAGTAATCTTATCCCATCTTCCTAATTTTTTATGGATAAAAAAATCAGGAACAGATTAGTTAAGTGACTTCAACTCAAGGTGACAAAACTATTTAGCAACTAAATCTAGATTAGAATTAAGCTCTTCCTGATTCCCAATTAGCGTTTGTTTTTTACAGTATGCCACATATGTGTGACTGTTTCATACAAATGAACAAAATACCTGAACAGTTAGAGATGAGACTAGAACATAATATTGAGTTTAAGGTTGCCCCTGCTCTAAGTTTTGACTCAGTTCTTAATATATTTTTATTATTTCTCTTTAAGGAAAAATATTCTCTTGAAAGATGTCATATTATACACCTGCGTTTGCTTGAAACTTGGTAGCTTGATAAATTGATGAGATAACTGGGTCATATGTTAAGTTTTTGAAAACCAACCCAAACATAGATCTTAATAAAAGAATGTTACATATTTCCTTTTAAAGGCTAAAAAGCATTTCTCAGGGCTCTTAAATTACCATATTCTGATACCAAGGGAAAATAAAATCTGGACTTAGAGTCTTGTTTGTACTTAGAGGGTTTTCCGGACAGGAAGGCAGTCTTGATGCAATGCAGTAAGCCACAATACCAGTGGGGCATTACAGGTGAAAAATCTGCAGCTGTACCCCTTCACCACAATGTATTACAACTGTATGCTGGAATATTTCCTGTACAGAAATAGGGTTTGGTTAACTTTGTTTCCCAAGAGTAGATCACATTAAAATGTTATAAAATCATGATTTCCTGCATTTGAATACTTGTGGTTTCTCAACTGGTTCCAATATTTTAGGGTTTTTTTTTTTTCAGTATGACTTCTATTAGTTGAAAATATATAGAAGCTTTCTTCTTCAAAATCAACTATAAAGCAGATACATATAAAAAGAAATAATACTATAAGCTGAAACATTTGAGATTGCAAACATTTGTATTTTATGTCATTGTTAAATGGTAGCTTTATACTTTGGAATAGATCCACAAAAAATTGACAAATGCTATTATCAGAATACATTTTATTTTTGATTATTAACTATTGAAAATTATCTCTACTCAATTGTATTTGTTCTGTGTAATGACTATGTTTTTCCTGTTATAAATAACTGATTATAAGAGATAGTCTTTATATTTAAAAGTACAGTTAAGTCCAATTGCAATCATAAATAGAAACCTCTTCTGTATTGTATAGAGGCAAAGCTGTGTTTTTTAGCTTATTACGTTTTGATGTTTATGTTGCTATTCATTTATCTCGATTTCTACATATACAGTCTGTTTCAGTCACCCATAATACAACTAATTCATGTTCAGACCTCACTTTCTCACTTTAACCTACCTACTCTCTTCCAGTCATCACCTAAAAACTCTTTAACCTACCTGCCTCTAATCTTTTCAGTTCGTCCTCCACTGGGGAATATATTTGGTCTTATCACCACCTTGACATTGTTATAAATACAGTATGTATTTTTACTTGGTCAATGACATAGAATAACTTTCTGTTAACAAAATAAGTTTCACAACAATTACACTTTCAAAAGTTATCAACTAAATGTGTTCCAGTGTGAAGAGCCTTCTCTCTCACCGCTACCGGGAGTGAATGTCAGAAAGAAATCAAGGAAATTGATTAATTTTAAGGCTACTTGAGGCAGAAGGTAACAGATAAACTTTTAAGCTAATTAAAAGGTAAAAAGGAAAAGTTGAAGAACAAGATGTCCACAGAGGCTTTGAAAAACTCCGGCAAATTTCTGGGTAACTAGAAGAACATGCACATGCATATGACTCTGCACTTGCCCTGGGCTCTGCACATGCTCAAGATTGACCAGAGAAGGCCCTACGCTGTCATCTCTGGCTGACCTTAAGTCTCTGCACAAGCAGGAAGGAAAAGCTAAAGCAGAGTTGAAGGCATGTCTCGATAGGCACGTGGAGCTCCTCGGCAAAGACTGGGGGCTTATTGGTCCCAGACCTTTAAGGAAATCTCTGTCTAATAATTAGCTGACCACTAAGCTCACTGAGTAGAAACTTCAGTAGGCATATGACAGAGAATACATACTTTTTAGAATTAGTCTATAATTGGCACTAAACAAACAAATAACTACAACAAATAGCAATAACAAGAAGCCCTAGGGAAGAGAATCTGATTTCCACAGTTGCCATTATTTATTATTAATATAATAGTAATATAGGTCATGTTATTTATTAATATAATAAAATGTTATAACCCTTAAAATGTTCATTTTCAAGAAAAAGTATGTGATATACAAAGAAATAAAGTATGGCCCATATATGGGAAAAAGAGCAGTCAGTAGAAACTGTACCTAAGATGCCCAGATGTTGCCCTTACTAGACAAAGACTTTAACCACCTATTTTAACTGTTTAAAGAATCTAAAGAATGCCATGTTTAAAGAACTAAAGAGAAATATGAGAACAATGTCTTACAAATAGAATATATCAATAAAAAGATAGAAATTGTAAAAAAGGAAGAACCAAATAGAAATCCTAGAGTTGAAAAATGTAACTGAAATGAAATAGTCACTAAAGGGCCTCAACAGCAGATTTGAACAGGCAAGAGAAAGAATCAGTAACCTTAAAGATAGGTTAATTAAGATTATTGAGTCTGAAGAACAGAAAGAAAAAAGAATGAGGACAAATGAACAGAGCCTCAGAGACCTGTGGAATACCCCATGAAGGTATGGGAATCCTAGAAGGAGAGGAGAGGTAGGGGAAGAAAGAATATTTGAAGGAATAATGGCTGAACACTTCCCAAATTTAATGAAAAACATTAGTCTCTACATCCAAGAAGCTCATTGAACTCCAAATAGAAGAAACTCAGAGATTTGCACACCAAATACAAACTGTCAAAACAAAACCTTGAATGCAACTAGAGAGAAATGACTCATCATATATAAGGAATACGCAGTAAGATTAACAGCTGGTTTCTCATCAGCAAAAATAGAGGCCAGAGGCAGAGATAACATATTCAAAGTGCTGAATAGACTGCTAAGGAGAAAGAAATTGCCCAGTTAAGTAACTATAAATGACTGGGATAAATGGTAAAGATCAAAATATATTCCACATTTAGATTTCTTCCTAAGAATCCACTTTAAAGAAACTGACTCTGGAAATCGTAAATTATGGTCTATTTTTATCCTTTAATCTGAAGATAGTTTAAAGAGCAGAGAATTTATAGCCAAAATGTCTGCCACTTATTAAATGTGTAATCTTGAACATATTACCTAACTTCTCTGAACTACAGTTAACCTATCTGTAAAATGAGAATAATATTATTCTCACTAAGATAATGTATAAGAAAAGCCTTTGTAAATTGTAAAGTTCTATTCACAAGGTAGTTTCTTCTGCCACAGCTGCCAGTATTATTATTACTGCTACTACCAAAAACACGGATGATGATAGGAAAGCTGCTATTCTTCCCCTTATTGTAATCACCTGTTGACTTGCATCCTGAGAAATCTGGAAATGTGATGGGAGGAATGATAAAGATGGCACCTTCTACTATAGCCAGGCTTTAATGACTTAGTCCTGAATGGAAACTCCAGCTTTTGACTCACTAACCAGACCTACACAGCCAGTTACCTCTATTTTGTCATAATATATAAAGGAAAGGACAAGTAAAGTAGACCCACAGACTACGTCACTTGCTAGATCTCTGCCTCTACCTAACAGATCTTTATTGTGCACATAAATGCAGGGATAACATGTCACCTATATTCTGTTCCTAGGTTGCTTGGTGGGACTGAGCAAAGGGGTAATGGCCCAGCTTCAGCAGCTCCTGCACAAAGAAATCAGAGCTATTTATCTATGAGGACAGATGGGCAGTTGCAACCCTGCTAATAGTCTTGGCAGCACTATTAAGTAATAAAAACAAATTAAATGCCAAAATATTCTTTGTACCAAAAATATTTTTAAATCACACATGCAAATCTTCCCAAATTAGCCATCAAATGGAAACAAATTGTGGAACAACATTTAAATGCAAAAATACATGTGCTCTTACCAACTGGCAGATATACAACCTAAAATATACTCATATGCAAAGACCACATATGCTTAGAGTACAGTTTATTATGTATGGCTGGCTAATTTTTTAGGTCCTGTCAAATAACGCATAGGAAAACAAAATGTAATAAAAAAATATATATAATCTTGACAGTCATTTGAAATGTACCATGTGTTACATGCGGAATGTTTTCCAGTGAAACCAATTTACTTGTTCCCACTTCCCATGACTCAGTACTAGATATTCAGGCTTTCTAAACTATTTTTTGGCAACCAGACTTTCTTGGAAGAGTCATCTTTCCTTCAAGTTACTCAGTTCGGGCATTAATAATAAATCCTCAGTTATAGATATGTAAGTAAAGATCATTCACATCATCTCTTCTAAACCTAAAAGCACATAATAAAGTTATTTTAAATAAATCACGCAAAGAGCCTAGAGTTATTCTTGAGAATAATTAATTGCTGCCATATGAAGCATGATATGACTACATTAGATTCTTAATTTAATTATGTTACTGCTAACCTAGCGATTAGCTGGCTAGGCAATGTCAGCTTCTAACTGAAAGGCAAAGGAAGATTCATGAGCTAATGGAAAGTTAGTTAAAAGTGGGTGTGATTGCAAAATTTGGAGGGAGGTATCAGTATATAAAACAAAACCTTTTTAGAATACAAGACTGTTAGAGAAGGTAAGATTGTTATCTTTTCAGCGCCCAGCTTCACTGATTCATTTAAAAACTATTTATTAAACATACAGCATGAATCAGATTCTGTGTTCTGAGTTTATTAGAGAAATAGCTGGAGTTCCTTAGGACTACTCGTCCGAGAACACACGGAATGCAAGCCAAGCCTCAGGAAGAAGTAGCTACTTCTGTATCAGCTACCATTGCCTTTAAATCAGGACTCAGGTCCACATGTACCTCGCTTCCCTCTTTTCTAGTCACTACCCCAACTATAAGATTAATCTCCTCCATCTAGATACTGATTTGTCCTTACCAACCTCCTTCCTTCTCTACTTTCCCGAGCCCTTCCGCTGAGCCCTCTGGAACACCTGCTCTGTGATTAGTGAACTCCACTAAACCTCGACCTATTCTTCAAGCATTTCCCCTACTCCTTTATCTTAAATGAAAGATTGCTATACCCTGGGACTCTCTGCACCATTGTAACCCTCTGAGATGAAAGCTGTTTATTCTCTCACTTCCTCAAGGTCAGGACATGAAATGTTCTTGCTCAACAATGTCCCTTGCCTTTACTCTTCTACTGTCCTTGAAAATCTTCTTGCTTCTTTGAGACTCACTCCATCACTTACATCATCCTCATCCCTCTTTGTTGTTGCATCTACTAACTTTTTGATCACTCTCCCTCATTGTCAGAAGTCCTTGGCCCATGGCTTCCAGCCTTCTTTACTGCCATGTAAACATCCATGTAAACGATGCAACCAAACCCCAGCTCAATCTCCTCATTCTAGTGACGTTCTAGATGTTCTCCACTCCGTTCTAACTACTCATTCTAACACAAACCCTGAACCTTGTCATCATCCAAAAGTGCTCTGCCTCCTAAATCATTCATTCCAGCACCCTAATATCCCTTACAGTTTCACAGTCTCTCTAGCCCACTTAATCAACAAGCCCCACTATAGTCATTCATTAAACTATGTATTAACCAATAGTTCTCTGCTTTCTCCTATCCATCATCTTACTCTATTTTCATATCCCATTTTAACCAGTTTACATTCTTAATTCATTGTTTTAAACACCCTCTTGCAAATAAATACCCTAAACTTTGTTGCTCTCTGTCCTCTGGTATACTCTCTTGACAAAAATCTAGGGCTAGATGAACCTATAGCTATGTATCAACACAAATAACGCTGCCCCCCCCACCCCACCCCGAATAGCCAACTTCATACTCAAGATTTCCACGTGGGTGGCTCATTGGTGCATCCAATTCAGTTTGTCTAAAAATGAACTCATAATCTTCCCTCCTCTATCCCACATATACCACAAACCTACTCTTCAGTGAGACAGATCAGTCTTACCCATCCCGGTAAATGACATCAGCATCCATACATCGGCCTGGGCTAAAAACTGGGAGTCATTCTTGACACCTCCCTCTTCTCATATCGAAATCAGTCAACAAGTTTGTATGTCCCAAGACTCTCTCACATACCACTCTACTGCCATCAACCACGTGCTAAGCTATATACATTTTTAGCTTAGATCATTACATTAGCCTCTTAATTGGTCTTTTCACATCCATGCTTAACCCTTTTTAATCCTAACACAGTAATTGAAGCTGTTAACACAGTACCAGAAGCTGTTAAAAACATAAACTGGCTGCATTAACTTCTTTGCTTCAAAGATATTCCATTGACATGAAGATAAAGTCTAAAATCCTTAATGTGGCCTAAAAACAATATAGTTTTTATCACCTATATTTCACCAATGAGGGAACTGAGGCTTAGAGTCATTAAATAAGTTGCTCAAGATCTCAGAGCAGTGATTTAAGTGGCAGGGCTATGATTTTATACCAGTAAGATTTTTTTATGATGGAAAAATAGGAAAATACAAAGATTATATCTCCGTGGTTTATAAATTTATGGCTCTATATATTTGAATGGACAATTGACTAAAATTACCTTTAAGATGCTAATCGTACTCAGTGTTATTAGCTTTTCTTTTGAAATTTTGAAGACAAATATTCTTATAATGGGAAAACAGGTTAATATGAGACTTTTGCAAATGCACTTATAGGTGTACAAGTAAAAATTTTTCAACAGAAGTTTCATTTGGCGTGAATTTATTAATTCTCTTTTATTAACCAAGGAAAATAGAGTGTATAAAGGAAAATCCTGACAAACACATAACTGACATATTTTGAGACATATTTCTTTAGTAGTTTTCTATTGTTTTTTTAATTTTCAGAGTAGCCTGGAATGTTCCAGTTGAAGTATGTAACCACAGAGCCTTCCTCACACAGAGTTGTGAACTAAATAAAGTTTTTTCTTTGGTTTTCCTCCAAATCTCTCCTTTTGAATTCTCACAATCCTTCCTTCTCTAAGCACCAGTGTTGGTATAGTCCACTTTCATTGCCCTTAAACAGCCTAATGGCTTCCCACAGTGGCTCCTAACATGAATTGCCTTATATAATGTACCTATTCCAACCATCGCCTTGTATATCAAAACTTTCTAGGACTCTTTCCTTAAGGCCCGACTTTGCTTTCCATATGACAGCTAATTTTCATAAGCTATTGTATATTAATTTTAATGGAGAACTTATAGAGACAAAACCAGCAACAAGTATTTTTTTCAGTTTCCTGTGTGACCTCACTACCAAAATGATGACTTTAAACTTTACATTCTATTACTTGTTTTTAAAAATAGGTACATTAAATATGCTTTTTAAAACTCATTTGCCTTCTTCCACTGAGATTCTTATATTCTTATACATATGTCTTACCCCACTTCTCACATCTTATCCACGTCTAGCTATGGGTGCCCTAAGCTAAAATGACTAGCGGTCACTGGCAGACCAGAAAGGAGATAAGCAAGTCATAGGCAACATGAAGGGGCACATTTTAATAGATGTGCAGCAGAAAAGTGTGTTGTACTGTGATTACAATGATTCCTAAACATCCAGGTTCAAGGTTTATTATTTTCTTCCAAGTCCAATCCATTGTTAAGAAATCTAACAAACAGGACTCTTAATTATAACCTACCTAAATCAGATAATACCACCCACGCTTCAGAAGTGTTCTTTGAGCATGAGAAGGGTAAATAATTAGTAGCTAATGTTTCTTAGCTTTTACTATGTGGCATTAAATGAGATACTTTGTCTCATTTAATCCTCACACCAATTCATGAGAGTAGTTCTGTAATTATCTCCTTTTTAGAAATATCAAAATGGATGTTAAAAATTAATTTACCCAAGATTGCAGAGGTAATGGATCTAGAATTTGAATCCCATTAGGTCTGACTCTAAAGTTCATACTTTTATCTTCTGTACTTCTTTGTGGAGAATTTTTAATGTGTCAGAAAATGGGCTGAATCACCCAGTACATGATTCACCCATTCATTCATTCATGAATTATTCATTCATTCCTTCAGCAGTCCTTTTTGAACATTCACTTCATAGTCTTTGCCAGGTGCTGTGAAAATCCAAAGCTTAGCCAATTGGGAATCATTCCCTCAAGGATGTGTCTACCAGGGAAGATGTCATGTATAGAAATAACTGTAACATGAGGTATACAGTGATAAGAGCCATGAAGCAGATTCTCATTTTAAAAAACTATTGGAGTTCAGAAAAGGGAGAAGATTTTTCATCTGGAGGTGAAAAGGCTAAAAGAAGGTGGTATTTTATTTGAATCTTGATAGATAGAAAGGATTTAAACATGAGACAATGAGAAACCAGGGAGTCTTGTGGGTATTTTAGCCTGAGACAGTATATAGGAACAAAGACCCAGAGAGGGGAAAGTTAAATAAAATGTGTCATAGGAAGGAAGAAAAGAGAGAATTTCAGAAAATGGGGCCTAAAAGTAGACTATAGATACGTTACTTGTCCTTGTCACTGACCAGAACATACGCCGTTAGCCTCTTATGCATAGCCATTCTGTTCTCCTTTCTTCCATCTAGCATCTCTCCACACATGATGCTCAAGTTCCTATTTAACAAAAAGAAACTTTGTTATAGGTGGAGGGTAAAAGTTATTTCATTAAAAGATTAAGAATCATTTAATAGGAAAGAAGGTTAAGGAGAAATGTATTCATTCGGGAAGCTTTTATTAAGATACTATTATGTCCCAAAACCTATTAGATGACATGAGTATTTTTTAAATAACGTGCTGGTTTTTTCCTCAAGGATCTCAGTGTCAACTAAAGGAGACAAAGATGTAAATAAGGAATGCAAAGTATAATGAGTTCTACGATAGAGGAGTATATTAGATATAGAAGTAACATAAGAGAAACAGTGATCAGTTCTGGGGATGGTAATTAAGGGAATATTTCCAAAAGAAGAAACACATCTGATCCGTCTTTTTTTTTTTTTTTTTTTTTTAAGACAAATGGGGCACCCCCTTGCAGAATGGTAGAAATGTATATAAACATGATGTTACATTTAATTTAAAGTTTATTTTTTTATATTTTTGTT
>NW_006439568.1:22358442-22363535 GCF_000325575.1 Pteropus alecto | reverse complement strand
TTTCTAAAAAAGAAACACAACTGATCCCGTTTTTTTTTTTTTTTTTTTTTTTTTAAGACAAATGGGATCAACCCACATGTTCTATTTTAAAACTTAATTTTTTTAAGTTAGAAGTATATCTTGGACATCTGTTGTGTTAGTATACATAGATATTCCTTATTCGTTTTAGTGGTTATAATCCACTGATTACATGTTATGTTGAGAGTAACTTCAAGCTATTATGATATGTATTTAATAGATCTACATATCATAATTAATCCCCTATTGATGGGTATTTGTTTCCAATTTCTCACTAATACACACAGTACTGAAGTAAATATACACACACGCATTGGTGTCTTTGTAAAACAAATTCTTAGATGTATACTTCCAAGCATGTAATAGATATTACCAAATTACCCTCGAAAATGTTGAGTAGAAATGCTTTTTCCCATACCTCTACAGGAATGGGAAGTTTCATTCTTTTAAAACTGCCTGAATAATAAATAAAAATACATTATTGTTTTAATTTAATTTTCTTTAAGTACTAGTGAAGTTGAATATCTTTTCATGCTGACGGGCTGGTTATATTTTTTTCTGTGAACTAATTGCTATCAGAGTCTGGGAGTTTTACCTGTGCAAGCTTATAAATTTGCCTGTCACTGTTTGACGGATCCTGGCAGGAGACATAGATTCTTGGGTCAGAAACAAGGACCATTGTTGCTTATGGCATTGACAGCAGCACGAGCATCATGTTTGCACTGGTTTCTCTTGCCCCCAAGTCCAAAGACAGTGATTGCAGTGGAACCCCCAGGTGGATTCTGTGCATGGACTAGATATGTGACACAACCAAGGAATGTGGAGCTTGTCAAATCCACCTCTTTTAAAACGAGTCTGCTCTGTCCTGGAGAGAGAGTGCCTCATCCCTCAAGATTTCTCTCTGCAAACACAGCCTGAGAAATGGCCCCAGTTAACAGCTTCCAGAGCTTTCTATCCTTTGCATGCCTAGTAAGAACATGCAGGGACATTCAAGGCCCTGGCCTATTGCTTCTTCCAATAATTGCCTTTGCTTATTTTTCTATATACTTACTACTTATCATTTTCTCATTGATCTATAAGAGCTCTCTGCTGTCACAACAATTATTCCTATATCTGTCATTGACTTACCTTTCTTATTCTAGTTCATTTTTTAAAATTGGTTTTATCAGTTGTAGTGTGGTTTATTTTTACATCCATGAGTTTCATGAGTTTCATGTCATACATGGAAAAAAAGGATGCCAAAAAATATCAACTGATTTTTTCTCTTTTACTTTTGATTGTTAGCCTTTAACATTTCGATCCTTTTGGAATTTCATTTCATACAGAAATGATGTAGGGACCCACTTTGGTTTTACCAAATGGCTAGCCAGTTGTTGCAACCTCATCTCCCATCTTTTCCCTACTTGTTTGAGATGGCACCTTCATTACATATTAATATTTATCTGTACTTACATCTTATACTATTTTTATTCTATTCTTTCATTTATTTGTATATTACTACTCCAACCTTATCTTTTAATTACTATAGCTTTATAATACACTTAATGCCTGGTAGAATTTTTTCCCCATTTTCTCTTTTATTTAAAAACTTTCTTGGCTGTTTTCACATATTATTTTTTGAATGTGTCACTTAAAATAAAATAGGTAAACCAGATGAATAGAAAATATTCATTCTAGAGAAACTCTAAACTACTGTCTTTTACAGCCTTATCTCTTTTTTAAAGTCTTACTAATGTGATTTTTATGAAGGTTTAGTTCGCATTTCAACAAATATGGAAGCATAGCCTCTACTTGCAATCCCTAAAATCTTCTTTATTTTAATATAGATTCCTTGTAGTTTGGAATACTGGGATGAACTCCAGAAGACTTTTGTCACATTTCAAGAATTTTATCTATCCGAAAGCAAAGTTTGTGAACTGCAGTTGCCAGATATCAATCTTGTGAATGACCAGAAGAAACTGGTATCCTCAGATCTTTGGAGAATTGTCTTGAACGGCAGTCAAAATGGAGCTGATGACCAAAGGTAACTAAGTGAAAAATGAAATAATGACATTAAACTAGGAAGCAGTTGTCAAATTATCTAGTGACCCTCACTTAGCTGTATCTCAGCTCTCTAGTAGCTGCATCTGTCTGAACTACAGATGAGAACCGGGAAGCAAGATAGAAGCTGATGCTTCAAAGTCTGTATACTAAAAGTCCTATTTTACTCATAACACGGTCAGTAAGCCCTTATTAAGAATCTCTTCCTTAAATGTAAAAAGAAAAAGTACAAAAAAACTACAAAAAAAATCTAGTCATTCTGAACCAAAAAATATAAAGGGAAAAGAGCCATACACACCTCAGTAGACTCTTAATTATACAGTAATCAGTATATGTAATGATAACCCTGGGGCATTGAAAGAAAACCTAAATAAATTGAATTGTCTCCTTCTAAAAAGATAAATTTTAGAAATAGTTCCTTTTTAAGTGGTTCGAAAAAATAACTTTAAAAGACAATCTTCTAGACATAAGAAAAACTTGGCCAAACAAAATAACTCATGCCCAAAGGATTTCAGATAGCCAGAGCTTTATCCAGCTCTAGAATCTGTTTGGACATAATGAGACTCTAGAGTTGTAGACTCCAGGTATTCCAGATCATGTCCCCAGAACTTCCTGTGTCACACCTCCTTCAGGAAGGGCTAGGTTGTCCCCGTTTCCAGTGTTTGCCTTCTTAATACATCCAATAAATTAAAGTAGAGAAAAAATGGTTTCAGCGACTTGTTTTTCAGCACTTTCTGTCCATGTGCTCATAAAAGAAAAAAGAGAGACTACATCACATCAGTCGAACAGTTGATTTGCAGGGCCTATGACCATCTTGCTGTCCGTCACTTTCAGTATTCTGCCTTCCAGTTCTCCTGGTGAATTGGCTTTAGCATTATCTTATTCCTTTTATGTAATCCCGCCTTTTTTACCCCCAAACAACATCTGACACTAACAGAAAGGAAAAAGAATCCACCATCCCAACTCCCTGCAAATTAACTGTTTTCTCTTTTCTATGTTACCTTTATTTTTGCCCATTACTATATGTCTTTACAAGATTATAATCGTAGCATACTATTTGGTATTCTGATTTCTACTTTATATTATATATAGCTGTGAGTGCTTTTTTAAAAATAATAATGTATGTTTATTGAAGCGCATTTGAGAAATAAAGAAAATAACACCATGCATAATCATATCACCATGAGATAACCTCTATTAACATTTTAATCAATGGCCTCACAGTCTTTTTCATTGGTTACTTTGTATGCTTAATAATAATATGTTTTATACTTTATATATTTTATTTCTAGGTTGTT
Organism: Pteropus alecto; assembly: GCF_000325575.1. Classification (NCBI taxonomy): domain Eukaryota; kingdom Metazoa; phylum Chordata; class Mammalia; order Chiroptera; family Pteropodidae; genus Pteropus; species Pteropus alecto. Next base: position 22,360,179 of record NW_006439568.1, on the reverse strand, counting down.
TGGGCTCTTCAAAAATAATTATCTTCCTAGTATGTTACTTAGTAATATAAAATTAGTGACAGTGTATTAGGGGAGTGGGATCTTGATTTTATCTGTGTAATGCAGCAATAAAAAAAACACCCATCCTGTGAGAAGTTAGCAGATAGATAAAAAGATTGCCTAATCTAAGTATAAGTTACCTAGTCAGAAACCAGGAAGCCTCAGAAAATAGAGCTTGGGTAATGAGATTGATTTTTAAAAATCTAAGTCTCATTAATAGCATCAAGTTAGAAATCACTTCTTGATTCTAATTACAAAAGAATGCATTTTCATTATTGAAAGAAGTATTTTAGACAAGGTTAATCCCTCTGAATCTGAAACATTCATAAAAATTACTTTTGTGGTAAGCTTAGCACTACAGAATGTGGAAACTTTAAGGAATGAAAATGTATGCAGACAATCAAATTCAGGCAATTTTCACCAAGCTTTTGGCATTATAAGCACAGATCTTTTGTCCTCACGTGGGATTTTTCAATTTACCTAATATTTCACAATTGATCTTTAAGTGGTTTGAAATTAACCGTTTTTCAGGTAGAAGTTGATGTTAATGAATTAAATTTAAAGAGTTGGTTTTCAAGTCAACATAATTAAATGCTATTAAGACATTTTTCAAAATGGACATTAAATTTCATTTAGTTTCTAGAAATAAAACATCAGTGCTTTGATAATATGTCAACATTTCATGCAGAAAGAAATTGCTACAGTTGGGGCTAGTATATTCTGTCACAAGTTATCAAGAACGGGACAAAAACTTGTCACTTTTATCATTAGAGTTTGTCTTATCTTAAGTAGTATTTTCATTGGTTTGAGAAGGATGTGCATCAGACTGTTGTACATTCCTGGAAGAAAGTTCATAAAAATACTCCCATGAAACTTAATTTTTTTTTTAAAGCATTTTATCCACGTGTGTCATAAAGTTGCAGGAATGTAGGCCGCTCAGTGGTAATCACTGTATGTGTGTAAATAGAAGCACTAGTTAGTGGAGAATTTCATGTTAGAAGATCTGGGTTTAAGGCCTGGCTCCATCACCAATGACCTATATGACCTTGAGAAACTAACATCTGATTCCTAAGCTGAGGCCTTAAGTACTGAATGGGAGCTCACCAGCCCAAGAGGTGGCCGGTAGCCTTCAACAAAGGACTAGAGACAAAAGATTCAATCTCTTAAGTCCTATGCTGTTTATCCTATACGGATATATTATATTTAATTCAATCACCGTATTTGTATCTTTTCACCATCTTTAATGGTTTACTTGATCATATGAAAATGAATGATTGGTAATAATTTTTTTTCTTTTTTTATCTTTAATTAAGTTTATTGGGGTAACATTGGTTAATACAATTATATAATTTTCAGGTGTACATTATCATTTGACATCTGTGTATTCTATTGTATGTTTACCACCCAAAGGCCAGTTTCCTTCAGCTACCATATATTTGATCTCCTTTACCCACTCACTCTCTCCCTAAACCCTGTATCTGACCCCCTTTACCCCGTCTACCTCCCCCCTCCCCACCCCTACCCTCTGGTAACAACTAGTCTATATTCCATGTCCATGAGTCTCTGTTTGTTTGTCCTGTTCATTTGTTGCTTTTAGGTTTATATCTCACATATAAGTGATATCATGTGCTCTTCAACTTTTCTGCCTGGCTTATTTCGCTTACCATGATTATTTCAAGGTCCATCCACGTTGTCACC
>NW_006439568.1:22351358-22357223 GCF_000325575.1 Pteropus alecto | reverse complement strand
CTTTATTCAGCTTGCTAATATCTTATTTAGGATTTTTGCATCTGTGTTCATGGGAGATATTTGTCTGTAGTTTTCTTTTTTTGTGTTATCTCTACAAGGTTTTGGTATCAGAGTAATATTGGCCTCATAAAATGAGTTTGGAAGTATTGTGCCTCTTCGATTTTTTGGAATAGTTTGAGGAGAATAGGTATTCAATCTTCTTTGAATGTTTGGTAGAATTCACTGGTAAAGCCATCTGGTCCTGGTCTTTTACTTTTTGGTAGGTTTTTGATGATTGTTTCAATTTCGATGCTGCTGATCATTCTATTTAGATTTTCCAATTCTTTTTGATTCAGTCTAGAAATGTATTTTTCTAAGTACTGGTCCATTTCTTCTAGGTTATTAATTTTGGCGTTATATACTTTTTCATAGTATTAATGTATGATCCTTTGTATGTCTGCGCTGTCATAATTTCCCCTCTTTCATCCCTGATGTTTTTTGTGTGTTCTTTCTCTTTTTTCTTTGGTAAGTCTTGCCAGGGGTTTGTCAATTTTATTAACATTCTCAAAGAACCAGCTCTTTATTGCATTTATTTTTTCTATTTTTTTGTTTTGTTTTCAGTTTATTTATTTCTACTCTAATTTTGATTATTTCTTTCCTTCTACTGACTTTAGGCTTCATATGTTCTACTTTTTCTAGTTTTTTAAGATGAAGTGTTCATTCATTTATTTGCGCTCGTTCTTGTTTTTGCAGATAGGCCTGTAATGATGAGAACTTTCCTCTTATGACCGCTTTTGCCATTTCCCAAATGTTTTGATATGTTGTACTATCATTATCATTTGTTTCTATGTGTCTCTTGAGCTCTCTTTTTATTTTTTCTCTGACCTATTTATTCTTCAGTAGCATGTTGTTTAAACTCCATGTATTTGTGGTTCTTCCTGCTTTCTTTTTACAGTGATCTCTAGTTTCAAAGCATTATGATCAGAGAATATGGTTGGCATGATTTCAACCCTCTTATATTTGTTGAGGCTATCTCTGTGTCCCAGTATGTGGTCAATTCTTGAGAATATTCATGTGCACTAGACAAGAATGTATAAGCAACCGTTTTGGAATGGAAGGCTCTGTAAATGTTATGTCCAGTTGGTCTAATGTGTCATTTAAGGATGTTATTTTCTTATTGATTTTCTGTTTGGATGATCTGTCCATATCTGACAGCGGGGTGTTTAGGTCCCTCTCTATGACAGTGTTGTGGTGTTTCTCCCTTTAGTTCTGTTAGTAATTGCTTTATATATTTCAGGGCTCCCTGATTGAGAGCGTAGATATTAATAAGTGTTATGTCTTCTTGGTGCTTGATTCCCTTTATCGTTATGAAGTATCCCTCAGTATCTTTCTTTGTCTTTTTGATTTTGAAGTCTACTTTTTCTAATATTAGTACCGCTACTCCCGCTTTTCCCTGAATGCCATTTGCTTGAAATATCATTCTCTACTCTTTTACTCTGAGTCTATATTTGTCTTTGGAGCTGAGATCCATTTCCTGAAGGCAGCACATGGTTGGGTTTTGTTTTTTGATCCATTCTGCAACTCTGTGCCTTTTTATTGGTGAGTTCAGTACATTTACATTTAGGGTGATTATTGAAATATGAGGTCTTCTTATAGCCATTTTATGTTTTCCTTTCTGGTAGCTCGGTGTTTCCATTGCTTCCTTGTCCTTGTGCTTCTGTTTCTTTATTTTAGTTGGCTTTGTGGGTTTTATCTCTGGTCCTTCTGATTTTATGTTATATACAACAGTTCTGAATCTTTGGTGTGTGGTTACCATTATGAATATGTAAAAGATAGTTAGATATATACGGTCATCCATTATCTTCTTCGTGTGCCTTATCTCCATTCCTCTTTGCGAATTTAGATCTTTGAAATGTTCATTACTATCTTGCTATAGCAATTCTCTTCTTATTATTTAAGCTTATAATGCCCTGTTCTTAGTAAGGGTTGCACTCTGCTTTTATTTGCCCGATAGTGACTTTACTCCTAATTATGTATTTTTTCTTTTTGTCATATTGTTTTAGGTGAACTGACCTCTTTCAGTATTTCCTGTAGTACAGGCCTTGCAGTAGAGAATTCCCTCAATTTTTGTATGTCTGGAAAAGTCTTAATTTCTCCTCCATATCTAAAGGATACATTATTATATACATTAGCTGGATACATTATTCTTGGCTGGTAGTTCCATTCACTTAATAGTTTAAATACTTGATTCCATTCCTTTCTGGCTTATAAGGTTTGTGCTGAGAAGTCCGAGGATAATCTAATGGGTTTACCTTTATATGTTTCTGGTTTTTTCTCCATGGCTACCTTGAGAATTCTCTTTATCATTGATTTTTTTTTTTTTGTCGTTTATTTTTGATAATTTTAATACAATGTGTCTTGGTGAAGGCCTTTTTGGGTTGACATAATTTGATGATCTGTTAACTTCTTGAATTCCAAGCTCCAGCTCATTCCTTAGATTTGGGAAATTCTCATCAACTCTTTGTCTGAAAATGCTTTCTAATTCCTGTTCTTTTTTCTTGCCTTCGATAATGCCTATTATTCTTTTGTTTCCTCTCCTGATGGTATCAGCTAGTTCTTGTTTTTCTCTTTCATTATTTTTTCATTCTTCAGTTTCTCTCTTCTTCTTTCTGATTTGTTTTTAAATTTTTGTCTTTGATATCACTGATCCTTTCCTCCATTTGGTTGACTCTATTTCCCAAGCTTGCTATTTTATTTTTCAACTCTTGCAGTGTTTTTTTTATTTCCAGAAGATATATTCTGTTCTTTTTGAGGGTTTCGACCTCTTTGCTAAAGAACTCATTCTGCTCATCTAGTTGTTTTTTCAACTCCTGAAATTGTTGATTTGACTCGTTTTGGATCTCATTGAGTTTTTTCAGAAGTATCATCCTGAATTCTCTGTCATTTAAGGTGCATATTTCTCTGTAAACTTATTTCTGTATATTTTTCTCTTTCTTTCTGAGATGCCTTGTCACCTTGGTTGTTTATGGTGTTTAATAGAAAATTTCTCCACTTGGGCATTAATAGAAGTGTATTTTGCTTTTTTTCCGTAAAGGCGATTTATTATATAAAAGCCTCTTTCAAAGAAGGCACTTTTCTTTTGGTTTCCAGTAGTTGCCGTCTAAGCCTCTTGGATCCCTGCTTTATATAAAGTCTTAATAACACTTTTTAAAATTTTCTTATAGATATTTAATCATGCTCACTACCCTCATTTTCACTCCCTGTCAGTGTTGACAACAGTCTCGTCAGGGTTTGCTCAGATTCCCCTGTGGGTGGCTCCACAGTGATGGGTCTTGGAGGGTATGGGAGGGGGGGCCCTTTGGGTTGGGGGTTGGGGACTGTGCTCAGCCTCGGTTTTGCAGTCATGGCTGGCAAAAATCAGCTATTGTTCCTCTGCGGTCCCATCCTGCTTCTCTGCCTTCTGTTCTGATGACTGAGCCCTGCAGTCATCGGGCCGCGGAGAGCTCACAGCTATCCCAGGCAAGGCTGTTCAGGGAACTAGCAGCAGGAACTCGCTGCTCCTTCTCCCCTCCCTCTCCTTCTGCAGGGAACTCCTGCGGCTGTGAGAGGCAGCTTCTTTGTTATTCCCAGTCCACCACCCAACACCCGGGGTTCTGACCTGTGGTAGCTATTATGCCCAGATCCCACATTCAGATGTGCTGGTGTGCAGTTTGGGTGCGATTTTTTTGAGTTTTAGATGTTCAGCTTATTCTTGTTTCAAGGGAAGAGATCTGGGGACGTCTCTCACTCTACCATGTTTTCAAAGATCCATAATTATGTTTTTTGAAGTTAGCATATGAAGTAGAGTAACCTCGAGCTTAGTTTCCAGAGTAGTATTGACCTTTGGAGACTTCTGTTTGCTGTGCACTGTACTGGAGGCAGGGCATACAACCTTTAAGCCCCGACCAGATATCCATTTCAGTTGTTTACCGTTAATCTCATCATGTGTGTATTTGCCCACACACCCATTGCCGAAGTCTAAATAAATTCACTTTATCACTTAGGTCCTGACAAGAAACAGATGGCACATTCAAACTGGGTGATAGAATGTGAAGGACTTATTTACAAAAGTGTGGTCAGGGTTAAGGGATGGGCTAGGGACTTTCGGGAACCCTCCCATTCTTAGGCCCAAAAGAGTCAGGTGATAGAGCCATTACCAGAACTAACTCTGAGCAGGTGTTTGCAGCTGCTTTGGGTAGAGACACTGCAGTGCATGGAGATGTGGCCAAGGAGGAATTAGGAGGACACAGCCCTCAGACGACTCTTCTCCCACTTCCTAATCTCCTCTGGGCACCTCCCACTGGCTGGACCCAAGGACTAGCCAAAGGACAAAGCAGCTTGTCAGGATAGTACAGGTGCAAAGGAGAAGATAGGGAAGGGTAGAAAGTGGATCTAGAGAGCAAACAGAACAGAGCCAGCAAGCACACACTCTTGAATTTACAGTTTCTTACCCAGTGACTGGCCCTAGGAGGCGAAAAAGGGAAATGCAGTGGGGGACCCAGCTCTCAGGCTTTGGGCCACCCTGCCTGTTCCCTGGGTTAAATATGAGGCAGCTGTCTTCTGATGGACCAGGGCAGCTCTCCACTTTGTTTCCCCCTCTTACCCTCACCTCAGATGGCTACCTCCAGAAATACGTGGTATATAAAGTTGCACAAAATACAGGCAATTATCAGGCAGCACAAGAGTAACTGTGCAGATCTCGATATGTATGTTCAGTTATCCTTATTGCAAGTTGTTTGATGGTAATGCTAAACTCTGTTCACCTGTGACAAGTCTTTGGTGGTTCGTTGTCCATGTCGCATGGTCATTTTCTCACGGTGAAACGTGAGAGCAGATTGCTTACAAGGACTTTTTATCCCCAACCCTACACCCGCAAAAGAGGAAGGCATCCCAGGAAGAGAAGTGGCTTAGGGTGTGTGGCTCTTCCTTATGCAATGAAAATTGAAACTCTGGTGAGATACTTTCATCTTTGGATGTGCCAAAAAAAAAAAAATTATTTTACTCCCTAAGATCCCATAAAAGAAGTACTGTCCACTCATATTTAGTATTCCGCGTGTGTGTGTGTGCGTGTGTGTGTGTGTGTGTGTGTGTGCGAGAGAGAGAGAGAGAGAGCGAGAGAGAGAGAGAATCCATTTCCTTATTGCATTTCCTTGAAGGATGCTATTTTTCTTTTCAATTGTCTTTGAGTTTTACATTTTTCATGTTTATCCATAAATCCACACCTAGCGAGGCCTATGTTTAATCCACACCATGATTATTTAGTGTTGGGATGGTCAAGTCCCCGGACATTTTTTTCTCTCCACTGGTTGAAATTTCTTCTACCAGAAGGTGACTATGGCCTCCAGACATTGTTCTCTTCTATTTGGTTACCAGGATCTGCACTTTTAGATGTACGTAAATTTGTTGGGTGCCATTTTTAAAAATCTTTTGCCTTTCATAAACCATTCAGATATATATCTTGACATTTGGAACTGCTTTGTCAACTATGTTTCTAGTCATATAATGATATAATCCAGGATTTATCCAGAAAATTCTTTCCTAGGGCTAAATGTGTTCCTCCCTTCTTTCCCTTAGGCAGAAGGAATGCTTGTATTTTACTCAAGTATCTTTTTGAAGCCTTTTACTATTTCCTTTACTTGGTAATTGAACTGCATGTAACAACCCTTCCAGGGACTTAGTCCTTTGCCAGGTAGTCCTTCTCCCTATCCACATTCCCCCAAGTACTCAGCGTTCCTTGGCTCTCGTCTAAAGTTCTAGGCTAATGGTATTCATGAAGACTCTTTCATGATGCTTATTCTCTGAACCTTGGGAAATTTCTCTCTCTCTCTCTCTCTCTCTCTCTCTTTC
>NW_006439568.1:22338473-22351287 GCF_000325575.1 Pteropus alecto | reverse complement strand
ACACTTTTTTATAGTCAGATAGAAAGGAGTCCTTTATGTGAGGGCCCTTTTAAGCCTGTTTTTTAATCCACAGATTACAACCCATTAGTGGGTTATGAAATCAATTGAGCAGGTTGCAGTCAAAATTTTTTAATTAAATAGAAAACAGAAGTGTGAAAAGGACAGATATTGTATAATTACACTTATGTGAGATATCAAGAAGAGTCAAATTTATAGAGACAAAGTAGAATGGTGTTTGCCAGGGATTGAGGAAGAGGGGAATGGGGAATTATTGTTTAATGGGTATGGAGTTTCATTTTGGGAAGATAGAAAAATTCTAGGGATGGATTGCATTGCTACTTGCACAATGGTGTGAATGTACCTAATGTCACTGAACTGTGTAGTTTAAATGATTAAAATAGTAATTTTTATGTTATGTTTATTTTACTACACTTTAAAAAATATCAGAATGTGTTGTATTTTCAGTAAACCTCCTATTCCCTCCTCCATTTTAATGTGTACTAGGTTACAAATAAAAATGTATTTCTTATTTTGGGTTATAGCTAAAACATTTTTTAAATGACAGTTCTAAGAGGTAGTGAGAACATGGTGCCACAGGCTCGTACATCCTCCCTTGTCTTCTCTCAACCACACATTACTCTCCCAGGATGGACGGAGCAGTGTTTTTGCAGTAGCCAGGAGAGAGTTCAGGTGAACCAGTGTTTGAGAGACAATGCCACACTGAGATGAATGTCAGTGTGATATTGTGAGATCTCTCTTAGGAGCTAAAGGTGATCAACCACCAACAGTTAATGTTAAATTGAGGAACCAGTATGGTCCCCTGTTTGCCTGCCAGAAAAGAAGGGGTGGGTTTTTTCTATTATAGAGTGCTAGACATTATGCTAAGCATTTTGTATGCAGTTATTTCATTTAATACTTAAAACGTGGGTCCAATTACTATACTCACTTTACAAATGAGAAAACTGAGATTTATCCAGATGAAATAACTTGCCCAAGGTTACAAATATAAGTGATAGTAGTGTAAGCATTTTCATCTAAGTTCTCTCCCTTCGGTCATTCTCTTCTTAATCTCGATGCTATTATTATGCTATATTATAAAGCTCTTATTCCCACAGAGGGGTCCAGAGAAAAGCTCGAGCCTTCATCAGTGGAGTCAGATCATTGATGGGTACCTGCAGTGCTAAAGAGGTTCACCCTGGGTGATGTCCGAGGGTGAATCTTAGAAGATTATGCCTGAGTCCCCACAGTGCCTCTGGATCAGACAGGATCTGGGCTTACTAAAACACTCGTTTAAAGAATTGACACCCCTCTATAGGTCACCTAGGAGAGCTGATAAGTAACCCTTTGGCTACAATGAAGGTATGAATATGTAAAACTCCTGCCATACTTTCCACCGTTTAGAATATTTCCACTGTTCTAAAATTTGAGTTTCCATTAGGAACATATTGATATTTGAACTAACTACTTAAGTAGAACTAACTAGGATCTTGAATTCTATGTTTTATTATTTGGGTGATCTTCTGGGAGCCATTTCTACTTCCTTCTCTGTTTCTGATTATTACATATCTCATAAGTTAAATTTTTCTTTTTGATATCTGTGTCAGATCAAGGTTAGTGTACTGAACTTTGTAAGAAAATTACACAAATGCAGCTGTTATAAGTGTGCCTAGCAGGGTCATTACTCTCATATTTATGACAATTAAGGTCTTTTACACTTAGATCTTTGTGATACTTTTGTAAAAGGTAGACATGTATATGCTGTTTATATAATATATAATGATCAAATTCAGTATCAAAAAACTATAATTTTATTGATTCAGAATATAGTTAAAGAATATTTAGATTATACCATATTAATTTTGTGTTTAAGAAACTTTAATTTTGATATGACTCAAATTTTCAAATAAAAGTCTAAATTTTTAAATATAGATTAACCTAGGAACCATTTTAGTCGAGATTTCAAGATTATATGAGATAGTACTGAACATTAGAGTATGTTAATTAAGAGTTACTGTGTGTACCTAAAATATCTCTTTTAACCATTGATTTGTGAATTTAATTTCAGAAAAGTAAATAATTAGTTTGTTATAAATAAAGATTGTGTGTGGCACATACTCATAATGTTTTAGCAACTTTTTTCAACATGTTATGGTATCTGCTACCCTCGAGTGTGAAAAATTGTAGTTGGCAAGAAAAAATGCCTCAGATAAACCTCACATTATGTACTCACTGTTTCTCATAGATCTCTTGCCTGAATAGAAAGTTAAGAATACACTTGGCTGCTTTTTGCACGTAGCATTTATTCAATAACACAGGACCCCAGAGTTTGTGTTTTATTTGTGTGCAATAGAGATTTACTAACACTGCAGTAAATACCACCATGTAACTGTAAATCCTTGAAGTTAAACACTCAGTAAGCATGTTGGAATGCTCTCAGCTTTATTTTCACCAGGCTTTTCACAGTCTCTTTCAAAACTCAGGTGAAGATTCACACTGAAAATTTCACATTTTACCCCACAGCGTTCTGCGTTTCTCGTACATTTCCACACTGGGAGCACTTTGACTTTCCTGTTCCTGAGAGGTGGTTCTGTTTCATAATGTTTCTAAGTGTCCACGTATTTCATATCACCAGTTAGACTATGAGTTCTTTGAAAACCAAGGATTTATTTCTTTAGTTTTTCCTATCGTAGTTCTCCGTAAGATACTGTAAATCATAGTATTTCTTCTCTAGGCTCCACATGCATTTGGGAGTCAGGCTACCATAAATGCAGGCAGATTTTAGATTTGGAAAGAAGATGGAAGGTGGTAAGGGGGAATAGGGCGGCATCAATTTAGTATTCATAATTACCAGGACGCACCTTGCTCCACCCCCCATCCCCGCTCTCGTGCCTCTGCTAGCACTGAGGCGAGGCCCCTAGGCAGTATGTTTCCCATGCACACCAGCAGCCACCGTGTACAATCAATCATCTTCCCTCCTACAGCTGCCTTCATTATTCCTTTTCATCAGATTTTACTTGTATAAAATGGTGTTAAGAGGATGGAAGTGAAGAGACGACCGATGCAGTGTAATTATCCATGGCACCTCAGTTCTTCTGGACATGGTCATAACTTTTATGGCACAGTATCCATTGCATTGAACTAGGTGTTCAATAAAGAGTGTTGACTAATTCATATGGCAATGTGGATGTGAATAATCTGGAGAGGTAAAAAAAAAAAAAAAGTGAAACATTTATGGTGACACTGAAAGTATTGGTTTTTTTGAATACCAGAGTCATACTCTGAATTCTGTTGATTTTAAACTAATATAAGAACAAATTTTCTGTAAATTATGAGAGATAAGGATGGAAGAAAACAGGATGGCAGGTAAGTCAGCATGGTCTGGGGTTTGAGGAATGCTTTGAAACTTTTCTGCTAATAACTTAAGGAATAATCAACATGAACTTAATTTTAAAAAACAGCTAGTGTATGTGAGTAAATACAAAAGATTTGATGATAGCATGTTGACTATAGGATTATAAGTGCAAGCTTAAAAAACCCTCATAGAAAGACATTTCACTTATATGATATTGGGAAATGTAGGTTATTGAACTTCTTTCATTACTTATTTCCCATAGCTCTGCAAGTGAATCTGGTTCTCAAAGCACTTGTGACCAGCTTGTAACTCCAACAGCCCTGGCTGCCTGTACCAGAGTCGACTCCTGTTTTACTCCATGGTTTGTCCCATCTCTTTGCATTTCCTTCCAATTTGCCCACCTGGAGTTCCATCTTTGTCATCACCTGGATCAACTAGGCACAGGTAGGTACTCTTTTTTATTTTCTTTCTTTTTTTTTTTTTACGCCCACAGCACCTGGTCTTCCTAGGTGTCTCCCATCCAAGTACTAACCAAGTCCGACCCTGCTTAGCTTCCGAGATCAGCCGGGATCAGGCGTGTTCAGGGTAGCATGGCCGTAGGGCACAGGTACTCTTTACTTTAGCATCAGAATAACAATATTCACTTAATACTTACTTTTTGTCTTGAGTGTTCTGGAGACACAATTCATCAATTTTTACCCAGATAATTTATTTTCAGGAAGTAAAAAGGCTTGCAGGGATTGCCAGTCTGTGTACTACAATGTTAGCAACGATTCAGAATGCTGTGATTGCTAATCACTTCTTCCCCACAGTTTCTTCTCTGCTGACCACCACTCACATGGCAGTGGGTATTTTTAGAAGTGGTATTCATTTCACCTAACAGAGAGCACTGGCAAAGTTATTCTGAAGTTGATTTCATATCACAGATATACCCCTTACTTTTAAACTATCTTATGGACCTATTACACATGTTACCAACTATATTGAACTGACATGATTTTGCATGCTACCTAACGAGACTTTTCAAGGAAGTTACAAAAATTGCAGGTTTTACTTTATTCCAATTATGATCGTTTTGAAAGAGGTACATCTGGTTTTGTTCTACATCCTGAGCTATTACATTAATGGCAAATGGATTCTAAAAGTACTTGATATTACTCGAATTCAAAAACGTGAATACCTTCTACAGAAGATGGGAAAATTCTTCAATAATTTAAAGGACAAGTATTTTTACAAGTTGGTAGAAGATTAAATTTTCCCACACCCCCAAAAGTGGCCTTTTATAAGTTTGCTAATGTTACATGAATAATTATTTCTTAAAGTCTATACCAAACCTTTTCTAGTTAATACATTTTGATTCAGGTATAGGTTTTCAACCTACATGTAATGGAAAATGGAAAAAAGCAGATTAAAACAAAATACAGCTGCTGTTAAACATCTTGCCTTTTCAGCAAAAATGGAGTTTAACCTGATTTTTTTAACTCTCTGTGACTCATGTTTTTGTTTTTGAGATTTGCTTGATAGATACAGAACACTTCTAAAAAGCTCTCCTTAACATTGGGAATGCAGTCTGCAGTAATGCAATGGCTGTGTGTAGAGCCAGAGGGGTGATAGAGTAATTGGGGGGATCATTTCATAAACTATATAAATGTCTAAGCAAAGCAATGTACTGTATACTTGAAACTAAGAATAAAATAAAATAAAATGCTTTGAAAAGAAGAGAGAAAAGAAAACTCTCCTTAGATATTTACCTCCTTTTCATTTTATTTGTCCTCTATGATCAGATTTTGTCTGTGAAAGTGAATGTAACCTTTGGACAATATATACTATATATATTTAAGAGACCTGCTGATGGAACAAGCCAGTTTTATTTGCAAATACGAAATGATAATTCAAATATTGTAATATCTTCAAGAAAATGTTAACATTTATTAAACAGTAAATACAGAATTTACTAATCAAAAAGTGAATAATTTAAATGTTACCTTTTTATTTCCATAAAACATTGACTCATCTCAGTTGCTGTTTTTCTTGTTTGTTTTCCCAACAGCTCCACCGCGATACCTACAGCCATTTGTTTCTGATAAAAATGTGCCGTCTGAACTAGAATACATGATCATTTCCTTCAAAGAACCACACATGTATCTTCGACAGTGGAACAATAGTTCTGTCTGTCAGGAGATCCAGTTCTCAGCTCAAGCAGACTGTAAACTTCTAGAGTGCAGAAATGTTACAATGCAAAGCATGGTGAAACCTTTCGGCATCTTTGGGCAGATTGCGGTTTCCAGCGATGCCGTAGAAAAGCTACTTGACTGCACCATCATAGTTGATTCTATATTTGTAAACTTTGGGCAACACGCAGTTCATTCTCTAAACACCGCAATACAAGCTTGGCAACAGGTATGCTCATTCTAGAAGTTTGTCCACATGTGACTTTTTCACTAGGCACTCTGTGTTATCACTTCTAGCATAAACCAAAATGTGAGAGAATGAAGAATTTGATGGGCACCATAATATTTGGGGCCTTCTCTGTTTTGGCAAAGTGACACATGTTATTTTTAAAAACTTTAGAGAATATGGGTTCTCTACACATGCATCAGAGATCATGCCCACATTTTTGTGACTAATGTACCACATCTGTGTGGAAAGTAACATATTCCCAGAAATTTTTTCCAAGTATTCTGGCTTTAGTTTGCCAAAGCTTCAACTTAGCTATGTATCAAATCGTCTAAGCATCCATTGCAGAAATGAAGAACCTGTGTGAGCCTTTCTGATAATAAGCGTTCCATCTTTTCGAAGAAAAAAGCAGTGAGAAGAAATATGTGAGCACAAGATAGCCTTAGTCTTTCTTCTACTGTCATGCTGCCATTTTGAATCCCTGAAAAGCACTTGATAATGGACTTTCTTAATCAGTTAAAGATTCTTGATGGATAATTTTTCACTTTTATCTCTTGTCAGAAGTTAGTCACATTGAAAAAGGGATGAAGTATAAGTCTGTGCTGAATAGCATATTTAAAATAGGGAACCTGTCCGAATCTACTAGCAAGAAAATAATTTAACAAAATGTTTGAATGATAATGTGCTCAGCGATTTAGAACAAATCACTTCTGCTTCCCTTACTGATTTTCAGTATAATACTGTATTTCAGTATAATACTGTGTTGCTGTTTAAGCTGAGGCATTTCCCCTCATGCATTTGGGCGGAGCTGGCTCCGCAAGAGTAACGGTGCTTCCTCCTGCACTGACCCCACACAGGGACAGGAGCAGTGAGGGGGGAGGGGATCGAGTTCTCTAACTTAAGAATTTTTATGGGAATAAACTTTTCTTTATATGCATGAAGACCTATACAAGACTAAGGAATTAATTACCTAACATGGCACTACAATAGCAAAGGGAAAGAAGATAACACATCTGTTTTATATTTTAAAATTCTTTTTTAAGGGCATTCCATGGTTTTCTCGTTGCAGAAGACATGCGTAAAATAAGAGCTAGTGTGATCTAAATCTTTGCAGCTGGTTCGAATAGTGATGTGAAAAAAACCTCCATGGCTCCAATTTCTGTTTTTTGTCATATTTTGAACAATGCATTTAATAAAAAACAAACCTAGAAAATATAAAAGAGTCATTGATAGAGCATTTAAACTCAGGATATTTTCGTCTTGGTATCAGGGCCATTGTAAGAGGACTCATGTGTAGCAACTACTGCAAAATGGCCTTCAGAAATATCAGTTTCCTCCCAGGGTAAAAATATTCTCTTCGACACAGCTATACATATAAATACAATATAGTGCATAAATATTTAAATGTTTTAAACCACATCAGAGTGTGAATGACTGGCTAAAATAGTGCCTTGAAGGAATATTCTGAGTTTTTTTTTTTTTTAAATGGAATTGTATATTTGATTAAGTGGAGCCATATGTCACATAGCATATTGCTGACAGGTACATTCTATGAATAGTTGGTTCTGATTTATACAGGGATTTGGCAATGTTAACATGAGCCGCAGGAGGATATACTTCTGTAATTGTTGCTGTAATTTTCTTGTTTCCTCCCATGTCAGGGGTGCTTGCCACCAAGTTTTAATGCGGTAGGCATCTAACCCTATGTATTCTTAAGTAAATACAAAAATGTACTACTTTGAAATTATAGGACATTTGACATTGAAATGGGCTTGTAAAGGGTTATTAAGTTCATTGTGCTTAAAATATTCTGAATGTGGTTTGTCCCCTTTAGAGGGAAAGCTTGCTTTCCCAAGCTTGGATAATATTGTGTGTATCATGCTCGTATACAGTATAATTGTTGGCAATGAGAAATATGAATTTAATAAGCAGGATAAGTTATTTGAGTTCTCCACATACTTTTTATCGAATTCATATCTGAGACAAGTCATTTATATCCAGTGTATGTGGACCAGACAGATGAAGCATGAAATAATTTGACCTTTCACCTTAGGTCACAAGTTCAAGATTAACAGAAGCCTTCATCAGTGTCTGATTTCTCTGGCTGTAGATTTTTTTTCTTTTTGTGAATGATTAATGTTTTGTGAAACCAGATTACGGACCTAAAATGCCACTTGCAGTTTGCTTTTTATTTTTATGTCATATTCTTACATTTGGACAAAATAGCATTGAAAGGACATTTTTACTTAAAAATCAAGGTTATGCCTATAGATATGTCTTATCTTACACTGAAATGATATCTGTTTAATTGCAAATGCCTGTACAACACTCTAGCACAAGTTTCAAATGTAAATAAGCCAACTTTTAATTACAAATCTCAGTGAACATTCTGAATTTTGGCCTATATGATGCCATATAAAATGTGTACAATCTTTTTTATAATATACCAGAATTTAAAACATTCCAAGAAATGCTTAAACTTATTACAGTTATAATGAACTCCACAGACAAAGGAGCAGTAGAGAAACCGTTCCCTGAGGACTCTGAGTATTCCTTAGAAAAATGTAAACAACCCCCTTGTGTTCTTTCATTTACATTTTTTCCTAAAACTCTCATCATTTATTAAAGGTCAGTTTGTAGAGATGAAGAAAGTAATATGACTTTTTCTCTATTCAAGCTCCATCTGGTAACTTAACCTTTGTGTTACCAGCAGAGTGATCCCAATTCATTATGAAAACTGAATTTCAATTTCAGAATATCTAAGTGGGAGTTTAGAATCATATCCCCTTCTTCATGTTTGCCATTAATAGAGCTTTGGACCTAATGGAGAGAAAAGTGTTTACAAGGAGAGCAGTTAGTGTTGATTATAAAATGCTAAATGGAAAAATCATCAAAACTAATTATACACTGTGACTCCAGTTTGATTAAAGGTTTGCAAACCTTTAAGTGTATAAGATATAGAAAGTAGGATCAGATACGATAGACTAGACTAGGAACAGGCAGGACACTGAAGAGAAAAATTACTGGAAGAAAAGTCACCAAAATGTTAATAGCAGTTATCACCAGGTGTAAAATTAGAGACTTAAAAAAAAAAAAAAAGAATCTATACTTTCTATGTTTTCTAGTTTTTCTTCTGTGATCATTTATTACATTTATAATTTTAAAAAATTAAGCTTACATATTTGTTTTGCAAGTATTTATTGAGTACATATGTGTCAGGCATTATGCTGGGTACTGGAGATAAAGCCCTTACTCAGCATGGAATCTAATGATGGAGACAATATTGAACCCGTAATCATACAGATAATTACTTAGTCCCAGTAGGGATAAGTGCTGTGAAGGTGAAATATAGAGTATTTTGTGAGCATAAATAGGAGGGTCCTGGTTGGGAGAAGATCTCAGAAGGCTACTCTGAGGAGGTAGCCTGAAAACAGGAACCTGAAGACTGACTAGAAAGAAGTTAGTGAAGCAAAGAGGAAAAGAGGCATAAGCAGAGGAAAGGCACTGAGGCAGGAAGGAATTTGACAGGTTGGATGAATTGAGAGGGACCAGTATATATTGGAGGATCTGAAGAGAGCTGACAAAGCTGGGGTGTAGTGAGAAAATGAAGAGAGCCTCAAGATACAGCAGGGGCCAGGACATCTAAGACCCACTGGCAGTCAAGTTTTTAAATCATAGCTCATGACTGAAAGGCATAGCAGAGAGTATTATGGTAGACAACAGATAATCATTAACTGAAATTGCTTTGGTCTTATTTAGCCAGACTCTTCATGACTAGTCTGACTGTCCAGCAAGGTTCTGCTCCATGAGAATGAAGAAGTTTAGTGAGAATAGATGGATGATAGCGCGAGGGCTTAGAAGTCCTCCAGGGTATCTGGAAGAATGAGGTATTTCGGGGCCTCTTCACTAACTGCAGCCACAGACCACTGCCCACCCACTTTCGGGGCCTTCTGGGTTACTAGGAATGAGTTCTACCTCCTAAGATAACTGTTCTGGATAAGGTTCTAGGTAGGGTTTTGGTCTAGGCTGGATTCAAGTGCATTCATTCATTGACTTCTAGGCTTCAGTTCCCATTATTACTTAAATCACTCATGCTCATGATCGATATATTCTCTTTTACTCTCACACTCCTCAGTAAAATGGCAAGCGACAAAGTGTGGCATTGTGACTTTATTTACATCCACAGCCAGGAAACAGAAGCTAACTGGAGAAGCATCAGTTACATATTACCTCCAATAGTGTACAAATTGATTGGCTAATTAAGATTTTTTTCTTTCATTCTCAAGTGGATCATTTATTTAGCTATTTTCATTTACCAAAAGTACGTATATTGTATATTAGGCTGTAGTCTAACTAGAGTGATAAGAAAGTAAGAACAGAAATGCTCTATTATTTTGCCAGTGTTTTGTTATAATAGCAACCAATTGGAGACACCATTGAGGAGGCATCAACAATGGGCCATATTACTAATTTGTTGAGCCTTAACAGATTAATGGAAGCCATTAGCTGATTGAAGACTCTTAGCCGAAAAAGACACCAACAACTGTTTTTCAAGAAACATTACTTTTGAAAACTACAACTTGCCTTATTACCCTCATTCTGGAGTTGATCTTTTTTATGTGTTCAACCTCTTAACAGAGGAAAAGTTATGGTTTTATTTACCTCTCCCTGAGCAGATTTACACACACACACACACACAGCCCCCACCCCTTAAAGGATCTGGGAATATATTACCTAAAAGATCCTTACTTTCTGTAGGGTACAAACTGTGGCTTTGTAATTGGTCTTGATTGTTGAGTTTAGAAGGCCAGGAACATGGTAATTCTAGCCTCCAGTGTTCTGCTTAAAACGTGCACTGCCACTGCGCAGTACCGCACTCTTTGTAGCATGTTAATTCATTTTAAAATGTTAAAAGTTTGAGGGATCTCATTGTTCTTTTACTCTTCTGTGTCTATAATTTATTTTGCAGGAGCATAAATCGAAACATATTTTTGGAACATTTAAGATCTCTTTAAGGTATTTTTTGTGCTTATCCTGGAAGTATAGAATACTTTGTGTACCAGAGCTAATGACAGCAGATCTTTTAGTGTTTCTGTGTTCTAACAATCGCCACTGGGCAGACAGCTGCCAAACATCTTGCAATTAATCTGATTCATGTTGGCTTTCCGATTCTTTTTCTTTCAGAACAAATGCCCTGAGGTAGAGGAGTTGGTCTTCAGCCATTTTGTGATCTGTAATGACACACAGGAGACACTGCGGTTTGGCCAGGTGGATACTGATGAAAATATTCTGCTGGCGAGTCTCCATAGTCACCAGTACAGCTGGCGCTCTCACAAATCCCCACAGGTATTTAAGAAACAGCCTTACAAACACAGCAATTGTTAAGGTTCTGCATTTGTATGCCTGTGTCCAGTTATTTTCCCTTTTAAGTCTCCCAAGGAACCACACGGTGTAGCTACATCTGACAAAAACCCAGAAATGTTTAGAGATGGAAGTACAGAGTACTCATGCTTCTCTTGGAGTGGGACATTCTCCTGGTTAGCATGGCCGCTGTTGAGGCAGCGTGGTGTGGTGATTACGAGATTGGACTCTAGAGCCAAAGTGTGTAGGTTTGGGTCCTGGTTCTGGGTAGCCTTGCTTTACTTTCCTGCTTCAGTTTTCTCATATGTAAAATGAGAATAATAATAGTTTCATAGGGTTGTGAGGACTAAATAATAAATAAGTTAATATATATGAAGAACAGTGCTTGATAAGCATTGTAAGCATTATGTGCTGGGTATTATTATTCATTTGTTTATTCTTATTTTTACTGTGTGCCAGGCATTTATTAGGCACTGGGAATTCAAAGATAGTCCTTGCCCTCCAAGGACGGCTCATAATCTGTGCTGAAGTGAGCACAATGACAAAATATGCCCAAGGGAGCAGTGAGAAAAAACATACCAAAGGATGTCTGTTTTCCAAGTAGTGTGATTCCATTTTCCTGTCACTTTAGATGGGAATAATTAGAGGGACGTGCCCTGCAGGGATAATATGAGGAAGAATTAAATGCAAAGATGTGGTCTTAAATGAGTAAAAGAAATCCTAGGAAGTACTCTCAAGAATAATGTATTTCTAAAACTCTGGGTAATAAGGAAACTACTGTCTGCTTGTGATTAAAAGAAAGTCATAAGATTAGAGAACAAGTTTTCCCATCTGGGACCAGCTTCTATAGTCCAGCTTCAGAATATGTTATACCCTCAGGCTCCCTCTTGCTGCTTTTTTTTTTTTCCAGTAGCTAGGTTCTGATTTCTTACTTGCTTTTTCATTACATTGCCACACTATTAGCATAAAATTTGGAAAAGCAGATACAGTGCAGTTCTTCTTATTTAAGTATATTCATTTAATTCTAGTTAATTTGACATTAAAACTGCTTTCATAACAGTTCTTACAAATATTTTTCATATGATATGATATTTTCATATGATATATTTTTAGAGTGAATGACATGCCTGTAAATTTCAAATTTTTCTCTTGAGAAATTTCCATGTTAGAGAGTTTTCAAGTCATTTGGTTGTTTGTCTCATAAAAAATTAAAGGGTGGCTTATTTATTTCAAAATTAAGATTTTTTTGTTATTTTTTTTTATTAATTGCAAAAGTGAGAACATATAGATATAGTGACCAAATTAAAAAATGACCACCTATAAGTCTAACCACCCAGAGACAACACGGGTTAATATTAGTTGTATAGCCTTTTAGATTTTTGAAAGATCTCCATGGTAATTGCATTCCCAGCAATGTACTAGTAGTGGCAGGAAAGAAGCCTCAGAATATACAGCGATGGGTAATCCTACACTGCTGTACCTGTAGCCGTTCCCCCCATTCACACAGAATAAGCAGCAGGCCTTAGCCAATAGAAAGCAAAGCAGAGGAAGCTTACTGCCCCTCACAGTCATTTAAGATGCGTAGACTACCATGGCCCTCAATGATTTTCAAGATTCCCTGGACACTGGAGTCAGGATGAGCAGGGTGATCGTAAGAACAACTGGCTCAGGGGTGTGGAGGAACAGTGAGTCGTCTTCATGTCA
>NW_006439568.1:22335799-22338451 GCF_000325575.1 Pteropus alecto | reverse complement strand
GATGACCACTGTGACCACTGCACCTTTCTTATTAATATTCTTTTGCACTTTGTAAAGGTCTTTTGTATTTATTACTAGTTTCTTGTTCACAGCATCCCTCTGTGGTTTGTGTTATTTGTTATGCATATTTTATAGACAAGGAAACAAATAGAAATATTGAGCTAAGATTGTGGTAGAGTTGGAATCCCATATGTTTTGATTCTCAATATAGTGTTATTTTCACAATGTTGTCAAACTCTCCTAGGTTTTGGCAGCATGATTTGTCTGTTAAAATAGCCAAGCTATGAGGTGTTAAGAGAAGGGCTGAGAAATCACTGGTATAATACTCCACATTTAAAGCTAGACTAATACAGGATTCACAGTCCAAGTACGAACCGTTGCAAAGCCTTAACTGTATTACCAAAAACAATAAGAACCTTTTAGTGTCAAACAGGAGACATAAGACAGGTACCTATTAAACATTTCTTTCTTTTTAATTTGTAAGTGCATCTTCTGGATACAAATTTGAAGACGAGCTGTAATCGTTATAATCTTAGGCTAAACTTAGATCAAATTTGTAAAAAACTGTCTTAACTACAGCTACGTATGCTAAAGGAAGTGTGTTTAGGACCCTCTGAAGCCAGAGTTCTTAATGGTCCCAGTGGGTCTTCATGGAATTCCTTATGTCCACAATCATGAAATCTGCTATGTTCTAACGAGAGGTTACATCTGAGAATCAGGAAAACTAGCCACTTAGCTTCAAACTGCACCTGGAGGTAGTCACAGACTCACAAGTGAGCAAACTGTTCCTTTTTCCAGACTCCAAGTCACATCCTGCATTGCCCAGCAGGCTTGGTCTTAGGAACATTTGTGTCTCCGTGTTTATGCTACCTTGGTGTTAGTCAATTCATAGTCTCAGGGAGGATTTCTAAAGTTCATAGAACTTAACTCCACTAAACAATGCAGCTTATATTGCGGAGATCAAGAAAGTGGCAATGACACCTGGAAAGGTTTCAAAGAGGTCAGCATATCTTAGAACCACACAGGAGGTTGCTAACAACAGAAAATCCCAACAGGATGGGAAGAAACATGGATACAACGAATTCCAGAAATACAAAGCTGTAAAACCTTTTAGAAATGAAAAGTTATAAACTCTCCTTATAGTTTCTAACACATGCTCTGAGGCAGAATCACTTAAAATGCTGGATATCCCACAATAGTTACTTGCCTAAACAAACAAAGGAAGAACAAAACTATTTCCTAGGGAATAATTGAACATATTCAGCTGCACAGTCATAAATGCCACCACAAAGGGCCCTTAAATATCCTAGTTCAGTAGACTTCAGATCAGGTTGGATGAGAACAATAACCAGCAAGAGATTAGTCTTCAGAGAAGTGCTTCGCATTATATAAAGTTGAATCTAACGACTGGAAATGTGGGTTTATGAAATCTTTCCCCAAAATACTGGCAGTGTGTATGGCTCAGAATCCAGGGAAGCTTTGTTTAATTTCGCCAAACTGAATGTAGTGACACTTCCATCACCCAGTAGGATTTGTGTATATGCTGTTCAAGCTAACTTCCTTTTCTGGTTAATAGAGAGCACTCAATTGACTCAGTTGCTTGGAATAAGAATGCCTCTACATTGTATGTAAGGAATTACATTTGCTTTTAGTCTCCAAACATGCACAATTTAGAGATTATGCATTTTTTCAGAATTGCAGAATTCCCACTATCAGTGACTTAATTTTAATAAACAAGTAACCAGATAAGTTGAAAATGGGCTCTAGGCAGAGCTATAGAAATAATAAAATATGGCTCCAAAATTGATATAATATACAGTTTCATAAGAAATGGCAGATATTTAAAAATGCAAAATATAACAAGGTAAGAATTAATTTTGAAGAGCAGCAGAGCATCTGGGAAATATTCATTAAAGTAGTCAGAGTTAGTGAGGGAAATATAAATCATACATTAAGTAAGACGTTGACAAACTTTTGCTGTGTAGTGCCAGATAGTAAACATTTTAGGCTTTCAGGGCCTTACAGTCTCTGTTGCAGCTACTTAACTCTGCACAAAAGCATCCATAATGAATGAGCATGGTGGTGTTCCAATAAAACTTTATAGACAATAAAATTTGAATTTCAATAATTTTCACACATCACAGAATATTCTTTTGATTTTTTTCAACCATTTGAAAATGTCAAAACCATTCTTAGCTCACAGGCTATACAAAAATAGGTGGTTCACCAAATTTGGTCAACAATTTGGCCAGTTTGCCATGCCAATCCCTGCTTTAAGGCCTCTCATTTGACAAAATTCAGAAGACTAAAGATTTGATATTAAATTGTTTTTGCTCTGATCTAAATGGTATTTCTATCACTTGACAACTTGATGAAATGTTTCAGAAATTAAGAAATGACAAGTAATAGTTTATATCTAATACTTATATAATCAACCAATACTCACCACATAACAGTAAAATATTTTTATTGTATTCATTCTGTACCTGAATAGACAAATTTCTGTTTAAATATACAAATATTTTAAATGAGATTTGATCATTTTTCTGTTATCTGAAGGGAAAATAGTACGTTTTCAGTAGTATCTTATAGTAATTCCAGCCAGCTTTCAATTTCATTAACTAGACTGTAATTCTTATTCACACCACTCTT
>NW_006439568.1:22329734-22335769 GCF_000325575.1 Pteropus alecto | reverse complement strand
CATTTATATAATGCATGTGTACACATATATCTAGAGAAAGAGCATATTTATTGTTGCCACAATCACAATTTAGAGAATTTAAAGGCAGATTTGGGAAAAGAAATATTCTGTATTGGCAAAACTGTTCAAACTGATAAATTTTTTCCAGTGTTTGCCTCTGCTATTATATGGCACATGGCATACATGTTAAGGTTTATTTAGAAAGGGCAAATAAGAAAACACTCTTAGACACTGAAGATGAAATGGAATTGACACTTCCTTTCTAGAAAGCAATTTGATAAGAAGCATCAAAGCTATTAAAATGATCATAGCGTTTGAGCCAGTAAAACACCTGCTAATAATCTACTCTCAGGAAGTAATTCAAATTGAAACAAAGGTTTATACATAAAAATGTTTATCGTAATTTTATTCATAGTCTCATCTATAAGATGAATTACTATGGGATTTTTAAAGTTTTACATAGAAAGGGGAAGTACTACCATATCAGTCAGAAAAACAATAACATGATCTTAACATACAACATACACATACAACATGATCTTAACAATATAAGAACAAAGGCATAGAAAATACTGGAAGGAGATTTGTAATTGCCTCTTAATGGTGGGTCAAGGAGGCATTTTTCTATTTTATTACATTTGTATACACTTCTCAACTTTTTAAAATAAGGCATATAGAGTTAAGTTAAAAAAAACTTTAAAAATATATATGCAGACTAAAAGCAAGTGTAATGATATTAAGAAGAATTATTTCTTCTCATATGAACTATTACCATAGTTTTCTCAATTTGTCTCCTAGTTACAACTTTCCCCACTTCAATCTATCTTGCAGACTACTTCTCGAGTAATTTTCCTAAATAATGTTTCGGTTATTACACTTCCCTGTCCAAAAATCTTCACAGACTCCCCCATCATCTATTAAATATATCCAGATTACCTGGTATCCCAGGCCTCACTCAGACCACTCACAAGCCCTCCTGTCTGCCATTATTTCTCCCTAGCTACTTATTTAGTCTCCCTCCCATTCATTTTTAAGCATGTACTTTCTTCTAAGAAACTTATTGGCTAGTGAGGGAGTCAGAAAAGTAAACAAGTTATTATAGATGTGATTAGTATCTATCAGAATATTATTGCAGTAGTTCAAGACAGAAATGATGAGGGACCAAATTAAAACACTAGCCATAGGGAAGAAAAGCTAGAGAATCAAGAAGTAAAATCAGTTGCATTTGGATATGGACAAAGTCTTAATGAGAACTCAAAATGTTTTTATTTCCAACATGAGGATGGGAATCTGGCAAGGCTTCCTGGTAGAAGGGCTATTTGTATTGAATGTTAATGTTTAAATATAAAATTGTATGTTTACTGTCATTTTAAAATATTTTTTTAATTAAAAAAGAGGCCAATGAAGTGAGGATGGGGGTGGTGTTCTAATAAAGGAAACAGTATCTGTGAAAGCCACAGAGGCATGAAACAGCATGGCGTGGTAGGACAGCTTGGCTAATTTGACTGCACTGTAGAGTCCACATGTGGAACTGCAAGAGAGGAAAACAGATGAAGGCCATTAGGGTACCACACACTGTGGTAAGCAGCTTCGATACTGTCTGGAGGCAGTGATAGCACAAAGGCAGGAAAATCTACATACCTGGAGAGATCTAAGTTGGCTTTCCACAGAGACCGAGTTGGAAAGATGAGTAGAAGTTAGCCCAGTGGACAATAGTGGAGATATATACATGTGAACAGCGTGCCTTGTTCAAGGGAATCCAGGTTTTGTTCTGAATAACTGAGGCAACCAGTGTCACCATAATAAATTGGATAGATAGATAGATAGATAGATAGATAGATAGATAGATAGATAGATAGATAGATAGATAATTTGCATTCCATGCTGAAGAAGGTACATGTTAACTGGCTCCCAGGGCCACGGTGGTGGGGAAGCCCTAATTTGTAGGGTTGGCTAATTTCTCTGGTGTACATACTTCCACTGTAGCTGATTTCAAGCTACCAGTGATTTAACAACCAACTCGCAAAATTCCTGACTATTTAGCAGTTCTGTTTTATGAACAAGTATGAGCCACTTGTCAGAGGAGTCATGTGCTGAAGAGCCTGGCAGTTCATTTTGAGGAGATATACATGTATGCGATGGGCAGCTTTTGGCTACTGAGGGGTTTTAGGTAGGTGAGTCACAGAATTACAGTTGCATTTTGGAAAGACTCCTGTAGTGTAGTTGAAATGACAGTCTGCAGGGGACTGAAAGGACAAGCAGAGAGTACTGTGGACACTGCTGCATGGTCCAGGAGTGGGAGGAGTAATGGTAACTGAGCCAAGACAGAGTAGAAGTCAAACATGAGTAGAAACGCCTAACTGATCTTTCTATGAATGATAGCAGTAAATTCTAAGTGAAACACAGAAACAGCCACCTGAGTGAGGCCTCAGGGGACTGAGTAAAGGCAGGCAGATTTGGGAGGGGAATTGAAACTTTGAGCAAGCAATCTGCAGAGTGAATTCCTTATTTTTTTGTGGCTTTGCCCTGAGGACAAGTGCCCTTGTATCAGTGCTGAGGGGGTGGCCTATCACTTTTCTGGCCCAAAGTACCAAGAGAAAGAACTCAGGCAACCAAGACTGCTAGAGAGTGAGGTGGAAGCCTTGGAAAAGGGAAAGCAAGGAAGTGGGAAAATTATGTGTTTAAATTTGGCCCAACTGCTGACCGCTAAACTATACCTGCACAGAATAAACTGAAAGCAGCTTATAGCCAAGACTTTAAAGAATTGAACTAACCCGAGCTGCCACTCACCCAGGTGTGAGAATTTTCCGTTTGAGTCTAAATGAGTTCATTACCTGTTAAATCAAAAAGAGTAGCACTCTTTGGAGTAATTATAAGAGAATTTGGAGTCTTCACAACATGACATTTATAGTGTTCACAATATAACTGAAAATTACTTGACAGATCTCAAGATTCTCAACAAAAAAGGTTATTCAGTTTCGAGGGAAAGATAATTAACAGATGCCAACCTCAAGATGACCCAGAGGTTGGAATTAGCAGACATATCCTTTAAAGCAGCTGTGGCAAAGGTAATGGGATTTTACAGGTGTAATTGAAGTCCCGGAATAGTTGATTTAGATAACTAGGAATTTTCAAAAAAGTAAGTCTTGGCTCCTTATTATCCAACAGTTCTTCCTCAAGCTTATTTCACCCCCCTTGGACTTTAATATAAGTGGCAAATAGAAACCAGGAGGCACTTCAGTCCTGCCTGGAAATCGCCTTAGCTGGATCATGCAGTTTAATAGACACATTTTCTACTTTCCGTGTTACTGCAGGTTGTAGTGTTGCTAAACTCTCTGCCACTGCATAACAAAGATCCCTTTTCTCCAGTTTCCATTAACATTCTCCTAAATTCCTCACTGGCAGCCTCCTCTAAGGCTATTAAGTTTCTATTAATATCTTTGAAGCACTTTAGACATTCACCAACACTCTTCAAGTCCTTCCAGTGTCTGCCCCGCCCGCCGCTCCAAAGCCCCTCCCACATTTTAGGCTTTTGTTATAGTAGCACCCCACTTTCAGATACCAAAATCTGTATTAGTTGCATACTGCTATTTAACAAATTACCCCAAAACTTGAATAGATAAAACATGTATTACCTCAGTTCCATAGCCAGGAATTTGGGAACTGGTTTAACTGTATGGTTCTAGTCTCTGATAAGGCTGTAGCCAAGACACCAGCTGGAGCTGCATTCATCTAAAGCAGGGGTCCCCACCCCCCAGGCTGCAGACTGGTACCAGTCCATGGCCTGTTAGGAACCAGGCCGCACAGCAGGAGGTGAACAACAAGCAAGCAAAGCTTCATCTGTATTTGCAGCCCTTCCCTAGCCCTAGCATCACCACCTCAGCTCCACCTCAGATCATCAGGCATTAGATTCTCATAGGACCACCGGTCCCTGGTGCCAAAAAAGTTGGAGACCGCTAACCTAAAGGGCTGTCTGGGCTGGAGGAGTCATTTCCAAAATGGCTCACTCACATGGCTTGTGACAGGAGGCCTCAGTTCCTTGCTACAAGGATCTCTCCATAGAATTGCTTGAGTATTCCCATGACAGAGCAGTTGGCTTCCCCCAGATCAAGGGATCCAAGATAGAACAAAACAGAAGCCACAGTGTCTTTTATAACCTAAGCTCAGAAATCATTCATTGTCGTTTCTGTAATAGCCTAGTGGTTACACAGATCAGCCCTGTTCATTGTGGGAGGGAACTAGACAAAGGCACAAATAACAGTAGGCGAGGCTCATTGGGGCTATGTTGGAGGTAGACTGCCAAAAGGACTAATAGTAGAATTCGGGGGTTAAACTGAGGAATGGGATCTGTTCAGGAGGAATAAGAAGTATGAGGAAAACCAAGACATAGAAAGAAAATTACGACATAATGGTGTTCTAAAAACCAAGAAAGAATATCTAGAGGGATAGAATTATTAGTGTTGTCAGATGCCATAAGGAGATTGAGACAAAACTGAGGAGACCATTGTATTTGGCAAATGAGAGGTCATCAATGGCTCAAAGAAAGCATTTTCAGTGGCAAGACAGGGAGAGAAGCCAGTGGGTTGAGAAGAGGGAGGTGAGGAAATGAAGAGAATGAGCATGAATTTATTTTCTTTTAACCTTGATTGGTTGTTAGGTAGAGACAGCTACAGAGTCAAGCGAGAGTTTTAAATGGAAGAAACTTGGGCATGTTCATATATGATGAGAAAGAAAAGAGGCTGGTCATGCACAGAAGAGAGGAAGAATTATTAATGACATAAGTCTTCAGAAGGGAAGCAGACGAAGGAATTCAAATTACGGGTAGAAGGATTGACCCTGGATGGGAAGAGGTTTATACTAGATATCTGTTGCTAATTGACGAACCACCCCAAAACTTAGTGGCTTAAAAATAATTTTTAGTTCACGAGTCTCTCGGTCAGAGATCTAGAGGCTTTCAGTCAGGAAATTCTTTTGGTCTCTGCTGAGCTCACTCATGAAGCTGCAGTCAGCTGGTATGTCATCTGGATCTGGGTGGTCCAAGATAGCCTCACTTATCTATTTGGTAGTTGGCAGGCTATTGGCCAGGGTTCTCTTGGTTCTCTTCCATATGACCTCTCCAGCAGGCTAGCCCGGACAGGAGAACAAGAGCAGAGACTACAAAGCCTGTTGAGCCTAAGCTCAGAACTCACACAGCATCACTTCTGCTACATTCTGTTAGGCAGAGCAAGTCTCGAGGTTAAGCCAGATCCAAAGGATAAGGAACTAGATTTTACCTTTGGATAAGAGTTGCTGAGAGAATTTGTGGCCGTTTATAACCAACCACAAAAGCCTCCTTGGACTTTGAGATAGGAAGGGTAGAATAAGGATCAGTAAGAATGTAGATGAGATTTTAGTGGGTTTTGCTGAAAGTAGAAAGAAAAAAAAGAGTAGGAGGCTTTAAAAACATGATATTCCACAGTAATTCTTTATCTTGCTCATAATAGTCATTCGATAAACGTTCACTGAATATATAAATGTTGAGATTTCTTATAACATTTCTGACATTTTTCAAAAACAAAGTCTAAAAAGCTTAATTATTTTAACAATGTAAAAATTATAAACAGTATTCTTTGTAACATGTTGGTTGATCTTGTGTATACTATACACACACAAAAAAGAGGTCCCTGATCTCAATACGTGTTTCCATATACTGACAATGCCAATAGACTCCTAATTGAGAGTGGCTCCTGGTCTCCCCACCTGCATCGCTTTGGCCTCTCACTGGCCTCCCCACCTGCATCGCTTTGGCCTCTCACTGGCCTCTAATGGAAAACTAGGATTATATAGGAGAATGCTCCAGGAGGGGATTAGCAGGATACTTCGGATGAGACCAGCTTTCAGGTCCACATGCATGTCCAGCTCTTCTCACATTTGTTTAACTGTGAAAAATTCTTATTGCTTATCATAAACTGGAAGTGTATCAGACAGTTACTAAATATTATCAATTTAAAGTAGACATCGTTTCAATTAATTTTTGCCATACTTTGTCTCTTTCC
>NW_006439568.1:22314259-22329719 GCF_000325575.1 Pteropus alecto | reverse complement strand
AATCATGGAAATAAATTCCCAGAAACCCACAGTGTCACCTTTATTATTGTGTAGGGCACAGCTGTCTTCAGCAAGCAGCTCCATTTGGGGAGGAGAGAGTGTGTGCCTTTGCTCCCCAGTGGCAGTAACAAGCTTCTTATTGTTGCTGACATTAAGATAGCTGAACTCAACAGTGAGGTAAACACTTCTTGGGACCATCTGGCAAGGTTTTTAATCCAAAATATTCTGTAAACACTAACTCCATTTGAGTACCCAGGGTCCCCTGGCCAGTCACCATCGCCTGCCTTTTTATTTCAGTTTTAAGCAGTAATTGAAACAGCAGCGTACTAGACTGTCGACCCAGTTCCTTCACCTTTCTCTCTTAAAATATTTTTAGTTTCATAAAACTAAGATTCGAGGAAGCTTACAGTACCTTGTGAAGTCACCAGTAGAAGTAAATGGGGCCCTAACAGTTTGTGTCATCAAGTATCTAGGGGACAAAGCATATTTGGGATTTCTTCACTGTAAATTGGGAAATACATTTACTTTACTTAAATGAGAGGCAGAAGTTTAGGATTGAATTTCCTTTTTCCTGTATATTTCAGTTTCTTTGTAAAAATGGTTTGCAGTACGACCTCATTAAGACTTGTAAAGTCTTTCACAAGAAATGGCAAAGATAGGGCACTTTATCCAGTCACAGGGCTGATTTCTGGAGTTTTCTACAAGCCTGCATGAAAGGGAATGACGGGGGGTTATTTCAGCTGCGAAGCACCCAGAGGAATGACTTCTGGTGCTTCTAATGGTCTCTCTGTCCCTCTTCTGGCAATAAATTTTAGATATTGAAATATAGCTTTGGAGAAAAATGTACTGAAGATTTCTTAAGCTTTTTACAAGACACTCAAAGGCTTTTCACAAGCCAGCGCTCTGCTAATGTGAATTCTTGATGTCTAAACATAAAGGTCCTTTACGGAACTATTTTTAAATGTGAATTTTAATACACAGTGCTTAGAGAAAGGGAATGCAGCTGGACCATTAAAGCATGGTATTTTGCCATTTTTAAGTAATAGGAAATACTGATTAAGAGTGTTATAAAGATTTCAGCGAACATAATGTGATTGTCTTTAATCATAACCTATTACCACAAGTCTGTGTAACAAAAGCATTAACTCTATTAAAGACAATGGCATACCTATTATACTGTGGCACATTTTAATTATTTCCATACTGAACAGGATATTGAAGAGCTTATTATCTAAAGGTCAGGATAATGCCCAAGACATGGCCAAGCCCAATGAGTGTCAGATGCATGGAATGTTGGATGACTTCATAGTTATGAAATTATTTCATTTCTCATGATAATTCCTGACTTGCCAAGTTAGTGAATTTTAAGAACTCTGAGAACAGATTTTAAGATAAATGTGAAATAATCCATACTTTTGGAGTCCGGGACTTCCCTTCAGGCATTAGTTCATATTTTTCTTGATTGACTTACACTTGGGGATAAAATGAGTTAGGACAAGGTCTGAGATACCACATTCCCGTACTGGGAAAGAAAACCAACTTGCACAACTTTGGCTGGCTCATGTTTCTTGTTACACAGGCACTAAGAAGCAGCAGTTGCCATGAAACTCTTTATTTAACCTTTATAAAAATGTTTTCTTAGTATGGCAGGGCAGTTTAGTTACATGAAAATAAATAACTAAAAATTTTGGATCTCTTTTATATCCATCTGTTGACTTTTGTTTTTTTTCCTTTGCTAATTAAAATTTAGGGATAACAATTACATTTGTCTAAATAGCCATGATGACCTAAAATAAAGATTGCACAAAAGTACTTGATCTTTTCTTAGGACATGTGTTGGCATGTCCTAAAGTCTTCTACTTTACATTAAACTAAATTTTGCTGAATGACTAATGTTAATTTGAGAAACACTGAAAAGAAAGTTATTATTCAAATTTTGGTTAGGTGTCTCTATTGTTTACATTTGTATTTAGTCAAAATTGAGTTTCAAACAAACAAAACCTGGCATTTTGGCTCACAAATTCAAAATGTTTATCCAAATCTGAATGATTATCACATGATATCTCCAGGTTCTTATATTATTGGCTTCCATTTCTCGGCTCACCTAGATTGTTCTTTATTATTTCATCCAATGTACTCTTATCTCTTCTACTGAAGAGTTGGGTCCAACCAAAGCATGACGGCCTTTGACTATCATTCTGTCGAGAAAGTGTGTCTACACAGCACCAGAATCTTCTATCTGATAGTTCAACTCAGTTAAGCAATTAAAATTTTTTATTTATTTTATTTAATTATTTAAAAAGAAAATGTGAATTATATCATATTTTATAGAAACACCATCCTCTTCTGTACACACACACACACACACACACACACATACGCATTTCAGATCTCTCTGAATTTGCACTTTTCACCCGTTTGTGGTAGTATCAAGGGCAAACAGTCTCAAAGACTGTACCACAGTTCTGGACATAAGGCAGCTATTAGTATCACAGCTCATGTTTTTTCAGTCATGTATCATTTAAATATAGGGAAACCCACACCCTTTAGAAACATGAAAACGATAGACATGTGAATGAAATGACCTCCTTACAACAAGCCTGTATATCATTTTATGCTTTTCTTACTGTATGCATTTATATCTGATTTCATGATGAGTAGATTCCAAAAACATTTATGTAAAAAATTGTATTTTTAATATATGAGAAAATTTGTTCATTTTGCAAAAAAAATTTTGATGTAAATTATTTCTTCCTAATTTAGATAATTTAAATTTAGATAATTTTTAGCAAAGAATACTCATTGAGCATGTCATTGTTTTATAATGCATAAGTCAAAAGTGCCACTTTTGCACCCTACTCTTGCTTCTTTTTTAATTTATTTTTCTCTAAGTATGTAAATTTCAGCCAAAGATTGAACAGACTAATACCTGAACAGTGAAAATCCAAAAATAAATTCTTGAATTTAAATTTCTCTTTATACTCATTTATGAAAAATAAATATCTATTTATTAATCAAGTCTATGACTTGATTATAGATATGTTGAAATATTAATTAAACCTTAATGCTTGCTAGAAATATGTGACATTTGACATCCTATTTACCTATAGAAATTAAAATGATTTATCATAACTATTCAGTGAAATGACACAATGTAGTTTCAAAGCTATGAAAACATTAGATATTAATAGCATTATTTCTTTTTTATATTAATTACATGTGTGGTGTTTCTCTTTCATACCTATGACATTTTCTCTCATATTTCTTCATCTCTGTCTTTTTGCTCTGCATAATTGTAAAGGTTTTTTCAAGGTTTTTCTGTAGTAGTTTTCATACTTGCTCTAGTCCCGTCAGTGTAGATCGTTATTCTGCAAATACATTTGTAGTTTCCTTGTATTTATTTCTTATCTAATTCCTTTTTTATATTATTTAGTGATCTTTTAGATCTCAGACTCTTTTTTATTTATACCAGATTGCTTTTCCCCTCAATATTTTTCTATAGTTTTATAGGAATCATGTATTTTTCCATACTTGAGAGAAAACTCAAAACTTTCCTGATATTTTTTCCCTAAATTCTACAACAGGGCTCTTACAATTACTAGTCTCTTTTTCACCTCATTTTCTTAGGATAACATTCTCTTTCCTTTGCTCTACAGCATTTTTTCATAGGTCTCTGGCTTATTTTCATGTCATTTTTGCTGTTTATTAATGATTATAATTAAGTGGATTACCATTGGTTATACTGTATTATCAGCCGAGGAATGATGAGATTTTTAGTCTCATATCTTTGGCTACAGGGCAGGATGATTAACTCAATTCTTATTTCATTTCTCACTTTCTAGGTGACATTTCCTAATATTTCTAGGTGACATTTCCTAATATTTCTCAACTATACAGAGGTGAAAGCTTCTCTCACATCCTCTCACGCTTCTCTGGTATCCTGAATTGGCAAAATTTCCTTCATTCACAACTACTGTTTTTGTTGTTTGTTTTTCCTGACTCTTGATCTTCATCTGTAATGTTTGTCTTGTGATGACCATTCATAAAATACAGTGGGATGCTGCTAGAATCTGCTGTGTCCTGGGAGCTACTATCTCTGAATATGAACACATTCATACATACATATATACCAGGGAGATAGTGAATAGCATTATTTCAAACAGCCCAACAACTGTTAGTTACTTTGTTTCAATATCTTTAATGCTTAAACCTCTGATGGTTTATGCTCTGAGGAGAAATGGCAGTTATTGGCCTAAGAGTTCACTGCCTCTTGAATCTCCCTTTCTGTACCACTCTCTTTCCAGCAGGTCCTCTCCTTGACTCTCACCATTCCTTATCCCCAAGAATCTACACACATGCCTTTTGGCTGCCCAAGAGTAAGATCTGACCTTATAAAACAATGATTTTTATCCCATTGTGACTCTTTCCTTTCTAAGATCAAAATTCAGTGGTTCCTTTTGGATTTTGGTCAAAGCTATTAGAGGAATGTAAGCCAATGAGTTCATAATATAAAGTTAATTTTCCAAATATATTGACAAGAATATGACAAAAAGTTGTTTACACAAATGGTCTGAAGACATAGCTCACTATTTTTATGGCCTGTCTTTGTTTGTAATGCAGTCAGCGTGCTTTGTAGACATTAATTTTATATAGAAAGAACCACTAAAAGTTAGGCTGTTGCCTGCTTTTATTTATCAGAAATAACAGTCCTGTGTATCTTTTACACTATTTCAGTATGTTTTTTTCATATTATTTCTTTAGGTAACAAAAATATGTCCTCTGGTCAATCTTTTAATTTTCCCAAGTAGAATACCCCTGGAGTCCTACAACAGTTTTATCCTTCCTCTCATAAAATTTTGCAATATAATTTTTCTTATTAAATATCTGTTTCTCCTACTATGTTGTGAGAGTTTTCAGTGCAAGTAGTGTGTCTCACTTATCTCTATGTTCAAAATGTGTAATATAGTTAGTTGGCTTATGGTAAATATTTAATAGATGTAGAGCCTAAAAATTTTTGCTAAATTGGAAAAAAAATATTGCCATAGGGGGAAAAAAGCTCAAATAATTAAATTAAACTGCTCCAAGAATCATGTGAATAAGTAATATAGCAAACCAGACCCTGTTCAAGGAGCTGTGGCGGCTACAGAGAGGAACCTGAGGATCATGTCACCCTGTTAGCAAAGCGCCAACACTGCAAATGGAAAAGCCATGACACTAACTAGGACATATGGGGAGACTTCATGCAAGAGGCTGAATCTGAGTATTTAAAATAGAAATGTATACTTCCTTTTTACTTGAAATGCAGGTTCTGTATGCTTTCTTCTATTAGACATTTTTCACTTTAATAACATTAATTTTTATCTGATTGCAAAATAATACATATTTATAGTATAAAATTGGGAGATTACATAAAAGCACACAACACACACACACACACACACACACACACACACACACACACACACACACACACACACACACAGGAAATTTAAAACACAAAACCCCACAACCCCAGGATAACCACTGTTAGCATTCTGGCGTATTTCTAGCCATTTTCTCTCTTAGGGATAAGCATATATACTTTTCGTTCATTTTACAAAAATGAAAGGTATACTAAACATATCTTGATAATGTGCTCATTTTTAATTAATCCATTGCTAACTAATATTAACATTTTTTTTTTATGCTATGATTTTTTTTCAATGGCTTGAAAGGATTCTACAGTAGAAGTACAGTTAAGCATAGAGGCTCTGAGTAAGCACACCTCAGTTCACATCTTAGACCTTGCCTTCCCCAGCACTGTGGCCCTGGGCAGGTCATTCAGCCTTTTCTAACTCTGGTTTTTCATCTATAAAGGGAAACGAAAGTATCCACCTTGTAAGATTGTTTTAAGGAATAAATAAGAAAATATATTAAAAGCAGTTAGCCCAGTGCTTGGCACATGGTATGTGTCTAATAAATTATAGCTGTTATTGATTTTACTATATTTTATTGACCAATTTCCTAGTGATGCCAAATTTATCAAAACTGCTGGAATAAACGTACATCTAGATAAATCTGCACATATCTATAATTTTTACCTTAAGATAAATTCCTATGTAGAATTGATGAGTCAGTGTGTATCTGAAACTAAGATTTTTGATACAAGGATTACCCTCCAGCGACAATTTTCATTCTAATCAACATTTTTTAGTATCCCAGATTTCCTTCTTTTGTAAGAAGTTGTTTAATGCTGATTGCACAGTATTTGTGGCCTTCCATGAATTCAAACAGTCTTGAGGGAAAACCCACAAGCCCTCACATTTTGTGGAAGAGTAAACTACACATTTGTAGTGACAGTGAAGCTTCCATTCTATCTCCCCCTGAAAGACTGATTTGGAAAGCTTTCTTTCTTCCTCCTTTCTTCCAAAATACAGTGCATCGAAGAGTCCAAGCTGTCCACTAGGAAATAATTCTGTTTGATTTCTTTCCACTTTATCATTCTTTTAGGTGTGAGATTTTGTTCTATAAATGTAAACGGATATATAGGGTCCTAAGAGCTCTAGTATTGAGTCAGGGTGACACCAACCATTAGCCATTACCTAGAAATTTTTATACTTGGTTCTAAGCATTATTTCAAATACTCTGAATATTCTGAAATTCAACTGCCTTGGAAAAACAATAATGAGCAACATATTTGTTTTATATTTATATTAATTTATTGGTGTAAAATATACTATCAGTTTTATTTATGCATTCTAAAAAAGCAATTTAACTTTAATCTGTTTCATTTGATCAGTAGCTTTCCAGATATTATTTTAGATAGACAAGATTTTTAAAAATATTTTAACTTACTTTTTACTCATGATGCTCACCTAATATAGGATCTACTTTATGCTTTAACATCAATATTGCAATCTTTGAGTTATGGATCTGAGGGATTACATTGATTTTTAGTTTAATCTAGCATCGTTATCCACCTAAAGCAGATCTCCTGTGTTGAAGATCATTCAGAATAGGAATCGTTTCTAAATATTTTGATTTGATATTCATTTTATGAATTTTTTTGGTGCACGTATCACCACTAAAATGTTTGAATATCTACTTTGGGTTATTTTTCAATAATCCTGATTTATTTATTTATTCAGTACTATGCACTAAGCTCTTAGGATATAATGATAAGATCGAAACTTAAAAAATAAATATGGTGCCTAACTCTTAATATATATTAATATACATATATTCAGTAGTTTATTTCACCTGGATTGCATGTTAACTTTTTAGACCTTCTAAAATTTCTACAGAGAATACAGTGGATTGGGAACACTTTCGAAGTTCTTTAGATTTTCAGTTTCTTTTTAGAACATTACATATTACTATGTAGTAAATTACTATAAAATGCAAAAAAATGCAAGTGAAGCTGAAGACAAGTTTTAATTTTTGATTAGATTATTAGGTAGAAATAATCTCTAACAGTTTTTAAATGAATAGTGAAATAAAGTTCACAGAAAAATATCTAGTCTCTTCATTTATATTTTAGATATAATTTAAAATTTTTTCTTAACTATCTCCTTTCTCTTTCTCTTTCTTTGGTGTACCCTGTTTTCCTAGATTTTATAGATTTTATCTTGTTGTTCTGTCCTCTGTAATCTATCAATACAGGAATTCTCCCTTCGGACATGTCTGTGGGTGGTCCTGAGAGCTGGTCCCCAGTCCCCTGATCAGTAATTCCGTTTTAAGTTTTATTTGTATTGAAAAAAAAAATGAGTAGAAAGCTGTATATACTCCCATTTGAGGTCTTCAGGGGAAAAACTACAAATTTAGTCTAGTTGCCAGCATAGCACTGCGGGACCTGGGGCCGGCGGGGCAGGGGCGGGGCGAGGGGGGGCGTCTGCTGGAAATAAAAGAAAATATAGCCCCTTGGGACCTTGCAACGAGTGTGGCCACTGTACAACCTGTCTTATTGCTTAGTTTCACTTTCCATTGAAAAGTACAAACAAGAGTGCTTCCTATTTGATTTTTTTTTTCCCAGTGGAAAATATTAGACACTAGCTAAAGTAGGCCAAAGAGAATAAAAAGCCTGAATAGAAAAGATCGGTGGAGGAAGTGAGTCAGTAAGGGAAATTTGATAGAAAAGAGGAGCAAGAAAATTTCCAAAATGATAAGAGAACATAAAGATACCTTGGACTCCAGGCAAAAGAGAGAGTGATTTTTTTTGCTAAGCCCACTGCTTCCTCCCTCCCATGTTTCTGGCCTACATTGCCTCTCATCCTGACTATTGCAATTGCCTTCCTGCCTCCACAGTCCTCTCTTGCCATCCTTTCAACACATTGCTCACCTGTACACAAGGCTACCCACTAACTCCTGAGTAAAGCACCAATTCCTTAGCTTACTAACGCAGTGCTAGCCACGACCTAGATCTGTTTGTCTGACCTTATCCCTCACTCCTTTTTTCATGCTCCCTTTTCTCCAACCAGTCGAGGCTATTAACTTTGCCCCAAGCATCTATCTCTTCTGACTTGCAGGTCCCAGATTGTCCCTTTGGCCCAGAAATGAATGGGTCATCTTTGCTAGTTGAAATCCTACTCAATTGCTTCAAGAAGCTCTTCTAATCACATCAGCCTAGAACAAACCCTCCCTTCGCTACACTCCTTTATCATTTTGTACCTCTTCTAATGCCTCTTGCTGTTTACACATGCCTTATTTTCCCTATAAGATCTTAAATTCCTTGAGCTCTTCCTTCTATTTCCTGCATAGGGACTAGCATATCACCTTCCTTATAGTACCTGAGTAATAAAAATGTATTGGATGAATGATAGAAAGAAATCTCATTAGGATCAAGTAGTCTAACACAAATTTCAATTTTTTATGCCTGATTTTATACTTCTTTTGGCATAGAAATAAAAGTAAATGTATGAGTATTTATTATGAAATGGAGACTTTTCAGAACCTGTAGCGGTGACATTGTCAGTCAGTCCCCCAACAAGAACAGAACTTCCCACCTTCACTTGATGTCAGTGAGTATCTGAGCACTGCTACCTATTACCCAAATCAG
The DNA here is from genome assembly GCF_000325575.1 of Pteropus alecto. Taxonomy (NCBI): domain Eukaryota; kingdom Metazoa; phylum Chordata; class Mammalia; order Chiroptera; family Pteropodidae; genus Pteropus; species Pteropus alecto. The sequence continues at coordinate 22,320,685 of NW_006439568.1, read as the reverse complement.
TTTCACCATAGCACAGAGGACTAAAGTAAGCTGAGCTCCTGAATTCATTTTACATTCCTCCCTTAGAAATGTAATTCCTTTCCTAATAAATTATATACATCTAATTGCCAGTGATATTTAGATGCTTTTTAACAGTAGACCAAACATTACAAATATTCTGCCAGTGATGCATGTAGAGAAAAGAGTTATGTTCTTCTCCCACTTAGCTTTTCTGTGTGAACTAAATCTAAATATGTCAGAATTTTTGTAATTCAAAGAAAATATCTGTACCAACATTTTGAGAATAAATGCTGCCAAGTGAAACCTGACAGCATATTCCTTGGTGACATTCAGTCATTAAAAGTTGTGTACACAGAGTGAGCAGCTACCTAAAACTGAGCTCATATGCAAATGTGAACATTCTTCAATTAAAATCACATTATGTAGATTAAAATTTTCTTTAGATGCTATGGCATTTTCTGGAAAATATAGCTGAGCCTGACTTTATGTACCTTGCCTTATTATTTTTTTGTCATTTCCAGCTACTAGTCTCTCCAAAGAAAACGGCTTTCTTGTTCCTTTTAGTTCTGCATGTGCCCTGAGCTTTATTCCCCATTGCTGCTACAAAAAAAAAACTGAAGTGGTTCCAAACACCACTATTTTTCTTTTTTTCGGTAACTAAGAGTATATATAAGACCAAATTTTCCCTGAAGGGATTTGCCCATTGCTGCTACTTGTGTTGTGTTGTGTTGTATTGTGTTGTGTTGTGTTTTCAACTGTTAGCCTTCTTTTTGAGAAGTCATCTGTATGGTAGCCTTTTGATTTCTCAGGATCAGTGGTGGTTGTTTGGGGGAAGAACTGGAGTGGGGCCATATTAAAAGTAGGGAGATGAGTTAGGAGATTTTAAAAAATGTTTTATTAAGCTATATAGATACATAAAAGCCCTCCCTTAATTTTCCACCAAAAATTATACTGTGATGACCAATGACCTTGGGAAATTTTTAATTTAAGCACTTTATGAGGGCTCCTCCTAATGCTAAAACTAAAAAATATTTTTTTCATCAAAAGACATTTATTATTATGGCAAGTCCCATGTAAATCCTTAATGTGTTTATTTTAAGGACTGATTATGATAGCTTGCATAGAATGTTTTCAAAATTTTATTCTGTTAATTGGGAAAATGTTTTATGCTGTTAGCCTTTGGTTAGCTCTCTTTAAAAATCATATATGATATGAAGAAAAATATTGTTTGTGTGTCATATAAGTGTTTTTCCTAAAATGTCAGTTGTATTTCCTTACACTCAGTAATCATATAGAACATCGTTTGTTTTCTTTTAAATTGTATCCTGAAGAAATAGTAATTACTATGTTGTTTTGGAATACTTATTCGTTAAACTGATTTTCTTAGTTGCAGCTAACTGGTGGTCGGAATGGAAATAGAAAATATTGGATGACCATTAAAGTAATCTAAATATTACCAAAAGTGGCAATAATATATGAAGTTATGTGAGTGTGAATTAGGAGACTCACTTGATAAAAGTTACAGTAGATACACACTAGAAAAAATAGAACAGACATTTTTTCATACATTCAAAATGTTGAAAGTATTTCTAATTTGATATATGTGACCTCATAAGGAGAGTACATTAAATGGACTGCATCTTCAAATTGCTGTTTTATTCTCTATCAAAAGAAAAAATAAAGAATGGCAATTTAGGTTCAAAAATAATACCACAAACCAAAGTTAGCTTTAATTACTGTCTAGCCATAAGAAAGAATGAACTGTCAGCCAAGACCAAGGTTGTTTGATCTCAGATTTCAACCTTCTTGTCCTCTGGATGAATAAAATGATCTTTTCTCAAATGTTCAACAGGCTTTTTACCATTTGATACGACAGTTACTTCTAAGAAGGTTTAAAATGTGATCTGGAAAACCACATTGACTCTATGTGGCATATTTGCTATTCTTAGCCTGGTTGAATAAGCTGGAAGTGGATGAATAATGCAGGTTATAAAGAAAACAGATGCTAAATATTATAAATAGGAAGGTTTTCCAGCAAGGAGACTTTCATTTTAGGACTAGATTTTTGTTGGCACTTTTGGCATTATGACGATTATTGTTTTTCCCTCCAGCTGTTGCACATCTGTATTGAAGGTTGGGGCAATTGGCGTTGGTCAGAGCCCATCAGTGTGGACCATGCTGGGACTTTTATCAGAACTATTCAGTACAAGGGTCGAACTGCTTCACTCATCATCAAGGTTCAACAACTCAGTGGAGTGCAAAAACAGGTAAGTCCTTTTGTGTTTATGATCCAGACGGCTCCTAATTACTTAATGTGATTAATGGAAGGGAAACTTAAAGAAATTAAAATAATCAATAATAAAAAAGAATCACAGTGGTCTGCCTAGTTATACCTACTACAGCCATGCACGTGAGCACTTAATAAGCGCTTGTTGATGATCCTGATGATGATGGTGATGGCTTCAGACCCTTTGTCCCACATCTTTTACAAGAGCTGCTAACGAGCAGTAAAATTTACTAATTTTAGTTTCACCTCTTCTCCCTGTCACCACCTACCTTCTGGTGGAGGTGCTAATGAGCTGTGAAATGGCCAAAAGGCCTTTACTGAGAAGAAAAAGAAGCAAAGGGTGCTGGGGACTCTGGATAGTCCAATAGTGGATAACCAGGAGTTGGTTCTTCTACACAGAAGAATAATCTGCAATAAAGTGTTGTGATGCTCTCCATGACCGAGTGGGCCTGGGTCTCCAGCAAGCTTCCTTTCTCTAGGAGTTAATATTAACTGCAGTAAAAATTCACCGCAGTCTAACTCTTGGCATATAAAACCTCAGCTCTCAGCACATATTTTTACGTATTTTATAAAACTTCCTTTTGGCTGTTTTTGAAGTTCTAAGACTGCAAAGGGAAAAAAAAGTATCTGACACTTTTTTTGTGTTCTTAAGATGTGAAAATGTGGTTTTCAAAAGATGTTTTTCAAGCGCGGAGCATATGACAAAGTAGAAAGAAAAAAGGAAGTATTAAAATCTGAAAACTGGCTTCACTGCACACATAATAACTGGATTTGTCATAAGAGTTTTAACATATACATCTGCATCTGAATGGTAACAGTCTCTCCAGAGCTCATGTGAACTGAGGACATGGTAGAAACAGCACTCAGTCCCTGGAAGAGGGAAGTGGTTTCTGTATCAGACAGCAGGGGCTACTCACTGCCCTATGCCGGGGGCAGGCAGGAAGCAGTTGGTGAGGTGGACAGTAGAACCTGTGCCATATACATTCTTGGTCCACATCTGATTGGGCAATTGGATTTCATGTTCTCGTCATTGTGAGCAACAGAGGTGAAACAAGAGTGATAGCAGAGGAGTCTCAGAACAGAAGCATGGAAGAGCCTTCCAGTCAGCTGACCTGAGTGTTCGTGGATTGCCTACAGTTGAACTGGGTAAAATGAAAGACACTTAGTATGTGAAACAATATTTGCTCTTATTGCAAATTTATATAAACCCAACAATGTAATACAACTAATGGTAAGTGTGAAGAGAATTTAGAAGTTTCACTAAGAAGATGTGACTTGAACTGAGCTTTGGAAAACGTGTAGAATTTGGATTAAGAGAGGACATTCAGGTAAGTAGTATGGCAGAAACAAAAAGATAAATATGAGTCAGAGATTCAGGATCTCACTCAAAGATTCATGAGGGAACCAGCCTAACTAGTGTGAGCTTTAAGCTGGAAAGTCATAAACACAAGTGTCACTGACTCCTTCCTATCTGCCCTCAGAACTCTCTTACATGGATATGCTCTCAACAAATAATGGCCTAATTAAAACACACTGGTTTTCTGATTCTGTCACTCAGTCTTTCAAGAGTGCCTTATCCGCCTTCTCATTCACCAGTGTGCCTGAGAAATGGTCATTCAGCATCTGTTTAAATACTCCAGATGATGAGAGCCTCATTCCCTCACACAGCAGCCCTTTCCATTGTGGGTTACTTCCAGCTATTCATGAAGTTCTTTCCTAATTTTGAGCCAAAATCTGTCACCATTCAGCCAGTTTTTACTATTCCTCAGATTTTGTGAGGTGCACACAACAATCACACAACACCTCGTTTCTGCCATACTACTTACCTGAATGTCCTCTCTTAATCCAAATTCTACACGTTTTCCAAACCACAGGTTACCTCTCCCTCTGTGTTACAGCCCTTCAAAACATGAGAGAAGCTAGAATGTCTTCCCTTAGTTTCCTTCTCTCTAGGCTAGTGGTTCTCAAACTTAAGAGTATATCAGAATCTCTGGATGGTTTGTTAAAATGTAGATTTCTGGGTCCCATCCCCACAGTACCAGATTCAGTAGGTCTTGGATGTGATGTGATCATTTGTATCTCTAACAAGTTCTCAGGTCATGCTGATGCTGGTCCAGGGGCCACACTTTGACAACTATAGCTCTCATCTAACCTTTCCCAGTTCGTTCAACTCTGTTGCATGTGGTTGCTAGAAAATTTACAGTTAGTGGAATGGCAGGGCCCGCCCATGAAGAAACGATTTTCATGTATATCCTGATGGTTAAGATCATAGGCAGCTGGCTGTAGTGTCCTTAGTAGTTGTATGATCTTCAGCAAGTTGTTTAGCATCTGTGACTCACTTTCCTCATCTGTAATACGGGGATAGTAATGGTGTCTTCCTCATAAAGTTAATGTGCGAATTAAATGAGTTTGTATGTGTAAAGTGCTTACAACACGCTTGGCCCACTATCGTAACCCAATAAACTTTAGTTACAATGAAGACATATTTCTAGGCATGAGTAACACCAGTTGGACTTGTTTTGTGTTACCAAATAGCACTTCATTCTTGCATGGATATTAAATGTTTTCAAGGACTGATATTAAATTTCAGGGATGAACTAATATTTACAATATTCCTAAGCAGATATTGCACATTGCAATAGTACACCATAAGTCAAAAAAAATACATCTTTTAAAAATTCTCACAACATATTACCTATCTTTTCTTTCTGATTGTAAAGAATTTCCAGAAGGACTAGTATTTATTGCTGTGTGATCTTCGGCAAATTTCTTAACCTTTCCATGTTTTATATACCTTTTGTAAAAGAAAGCACCCAACAAATATTAATTCACTGTTATTTTTATGTTACTATTAGAAAAATATCTCTGAAAACACAGAAAATCTAATTAAGGAAAATTGAAATTACCCATAATTCTACCACCCAAAGATAAATACTATTATTACTTTGGTGTATTTTCTCTATTCTTTATTCTATGCAAAAATTTTTTAACTAACTTGAGGTCTGATTTTAATAATGGTTTTTCAACTTGGTTTTTTTTTTTTTCACTTAACATTATATAATACTCATCTCCTCATGTTATCTAAAATTCCTAAAATTTTCTTTTAATGGTTGCATAATCATGTACCATATGGTATATTGAAACACTTAGACATTCTTTTGTTGATGGATTTTTAGATATTTCCAATTTGTCACTATAATAAATTCTTAGTAAATATCTTTGTGCATAAATAGACATCCAAATTTCTGAGTCTGTCCCCAATATAATTTGCTATAACATTTAATTACCCGAGCAAAGGGTATGAATGTTTTTGAAATACTTGATTAATATTCCCAAACTAAAAAGATGTATTTTATTTGTTTAACCAAAATTCATTGTTTTGTCTCACCAGATTCTTATTAGGGCTACACTAATCTTTTAAATAACTAGATATATATTTGCCCGAAAACTTCTGCTTATTTTCTGAGTTTTTCAAAACATAAGCATTTTTTTTTAAATCTTAAAGTAAAGAGGGGTTCAAATCAATACTAACAAAACTTCCTATACATTGCAGGTTTAAGGAATTCTTTTAATCATCTTCTATGTTAATGTCAAATATACAGATTTTGAGACATCTGGTGCCAAATCACATTTCAGGATTTTTCCAAATGTAGTTTGTACTGTCGATTGTTGATAGTCCTTTACTATAGGGACTGCCTCTCACATTTTTTTCTTTTTCTACCCTTCTTATAATAAATACCCTTTTAAAAAGTTGGGGGGAGGGCGGCAGATAAAATCTAGCTAAGTAGGAAAGGAGTATTTGGAGAGCAATCATGGAAGCATAAGCAGTCCTCACGTTGCATTTATCTTTTTAAAATGAACTGTCATTGTCTCCCATAGGAACTGGGAAAGTCCATTTTACATTCCCACTGTCATGAAAGGCACATACACACTTAATTTATATTTTGAGTATTAGCATTTCTTGTAATCAAATGAGTTTGAATTCTATGTCAGGGCCACTTAAAAAAAACTTAGCTACCGAGTAGTGGAAAGTGGAACTTCTACAGAAACAGCAACTTATAGAACCAAGAATGAAGCAAATGGAAAATGGTTCTTACTGAGCATGGGCAATATTGAAAGGTTCAGCCGACCACAATGCC
>NW_006439568.1:22302091-22314162 GCF_000325575.1 Pteropus alecto | reverse complement strand
TCCCCCAGCACACACGCACGCGAACACACACACACACACACACACACACACACTTACTCACTCTCTCACTCTCTCACTCTCTCACTCACACACACACAAATTTACAATGACTTTTTCAATTGGATCTAATTTTTTATCATCAGGGTAGATTAACTAACATTCAGGTTAGCTCTAGTTAAGGTACACCGGAGACACAGGATTTCCTCAATTAGTTAGGTTAGGAAGGAAGGTATGAACCAAACTTCCAGAAGAGTTTCTTTCCTTCTACCCCACCTGGTCTTAGAGCTTCTTTCCTTCTACCCTACCTGGTCTTAGGAATTTGTAATAAACCACAGCTGCCTAATCACCGAGCCCCATTTGAGGTGAGAGTGTCCAGCTCCTGGATAATGGGAAATGGCTGAAGCTCGTTTGAACAGTGTCTTTTGGTTATCGATACACTGCCTTTCCTGTACCCCTATTTCCCCAGCTGAATGAAAATTGACCACATAAAATGTCTCAGTAACTTTGTGCAATATACAACTAGTCATGTAAACATATTCGCTTCCGTGTTTCCCATCCTTTTATTGAGGAAAGCTTTACCATTCTGAATCTTAAATGTACATATGAGTGTGTGTATGTATGTTTGTATCTTTATACATACACTTCTAATCATGGTTAAGATATCATTTTCCAGTGCATCTGGTGCTCTAGAGTTATTCTTTAATATCACTATTCTTCTTGGCACTGATCTAATAAGAGTTCTGAAACCTGCTAAGTAAAATCATATGTGGAAATCTTCAGTACATATCTTTGTGGCTTTGGGGAAAGAGGGGAATTAGTGTGAAACCTGGAAGCGTGTATTAAAGAGAAATCCTACATTAAAAAAATTAAGTAGCTGTCTTCAACTGATAAATTAATCTTGAAATTCTAACCATAATTTTCAAAACAAAGGCGTCGTAAGTGTTGCCACTTTGAGGAAGAGCAGACCCTGCTGTGCGGGAGCAGCGCAGAGTGCCCCACCGTGAGGAGCAGCCATTTTGGATTTCCCTTCATCTAAGTAGCTTTCCCTCCCTGGCCACTTTTAAAGATTTTCTTTTTATCACATTTGAAAGCCTATTTAACAGGCTTTTTAGTTGAAAATGAAACTATAAAAACCCACCAAGAAGATCTCTGTCTTTAAACAAAGTGAGCCCCAGATGGTTGCAGAGATTCTGTGGTTTCTCTGAGAGACAGCAGAATTCTCTCCTAAATCTCACGGGGCCCAAGGCTCTGAAGCAGGAGCAATGTGCATACGTTGCCAGGAACGGCTCGTCCAGAGCAAGAACAGAGTTAAATACTGCCGCAGAGCTTTCAAACATTTATTTAAAGTTAGGCAATGCTATGGCATCATAAGAATTATCATGAGTATCTAGTAACCCCTAGCATATTGTTAAAGAAAAGCTTGACTGCTAATTTAGGACTGAGTTCAGTTGAGTTTTATGTTCATTACTGTGAAAACATTGTTTTAAGAAATTGTGATGGCCAGAATATCTAGAAGAAATGTAAGAGTTAAGCACAGCCTGGTTTTTACAGATGTGTTCTTTCTAAAGAAAATCCAAAGGAATAGATAGTTGGAAAATAAATGTTTAACAAAATGTTAAAATTCACTATTCAAATAATACAAGTTGAAACAACAATGATGCTTAAGTTTTGGTCTATCAATCTAGCAGGCTTGTTTTGGGTAAAAAATAGGTCATTCATAAATAGCTATTCATGTTTGTATAAATAACAGTTCTTGTTAAAATGATGGTTATAAAGTATTCTTAATGACAGGAAAATGTATCAATTAGTATGCTTTCAGTTTAAAGTTACAAGATAGGCTTTTTCATCTTCCTAGCAAGATAATGAGGCAGATACTATTAGAGTTCCTGTTTTACATTTGTTATCTACATAACAAGGAAGAAAGCAGGTAGTGTTGGTTAATTAAGCAGCTCAACCCTGCATCTTCTTCCCTGCCATCCTCTTAAGTTTGCCTTCCTGGTTTCAAGATGGCTACAAAAGGTGCATACATATCTATCTCTCTATATATCTATATATCTATATATAGAGAGAGAGATATCTATATCTATATATCTATATATATATACATACACACATACACACACTCTCCTAATTCTTTTCATGACAGAAAAGAAGGGCTTTTCTTCTCTAATTGTTTCTCTTTTTATCAAGGAATAAAATCTTTCCCAGAGCCTTTTAGTAATCTTTCCTTTTCATATTATTAGCCAAAATAGAGTCCCATGTTCACCCCTAAACTAATCAGTGGCAAAAGGAATTACCAGGATTAGTTTATACCCTTATGATACAGCCTCCAGGGGACATGGAGACTGCATGCCTTACCTGAGTACTTAGCTGTTTTTTGAGACCTAAACCAATCAGTGTTTTTAATAGCAAAGGAGAAGGAGGAACCAGCTACTCGGGACAAAACCAGTGGTGTCTGCCACATGTACATTATGACGGGCAGATTTTAGTCTCTTTTTTTATAGTTTCTAAGTTTTCTTAATTAGTAAGTGTTAATTTTATGAGAGACAGACTGTCAGGTTGATTATCGACACAGATTCTGGGCCAGTCTGGATAATAGTGGACAAGTTGTTCAACATCTCTGTGACTCCATTTTCTCCTTGTTAAGACAAGGAGTCATTGTAGCACCTATTTTATAAGCTTGCTGTGAGATTATGAGTTAACTTAGGAAAATGCTTTGTATTAGTCAGGGTTCTTCAAAGAAACAGAACCAGTAGGATGTGTGTGTTTGTACATAACAAACGTGTGTTTATGCATGTGGAGAAGGAGCGGGAGAGATTTATGATAATTGGCTCACACGTTATGGAGGTTGAGAAACCTCAAGATCTATGATCTGCAATTAGAGACCCAAAAGAGCCAGCATCTAGTTCCAGTCCTAAAGTCCACAGGCTAGAAACCCAAGAAGAGCTGCTACTTCACTCAGTACCAAAGGCCAGGCAAAGACCAACGTCCAGCTCAAGCAATCAGACAGAAGTTCCCTTTTACTCAGGTTCCTCATTTTATTCCGATTGGACGAGGCCCAGGCACATTAAGAAGGGCAGTCGCTTTGCTCAGTCTCCCAGTTCAACTGCTAATCTCGCCCCCCCCCATTCAAAATGACACATAAAATTAACCATCACATGCATAGACCTATGAATATACTATATGTACATTAGTTATTGCTATATTTTATAATCTGAAAAATATCATGAATAAGGAAATCCAGATATAAAAGTCCAATTTGCATCCATCATGGTGAATATTCATCTTACAGAAGGATTCTGTAAATTTTACATATTTTTTCCATTTCAACCAATTTAAGAGACATTTTTCAATGCCTATTATGAACTATTCTCTTAGCTGAATGAAAAGTTGGATAATCAATGGGTTTAATGCTAAATCTGTGTGTTTTATAAAGGTGCATGCTTCTATACTATAGGAAAAACCTGAATAAAATAAAATATAATTAAGCATCTGAGTTAAAAGCGTTTGTATTACCAGTTTATACAGAGATCACTTAATGTATAAGTGTACAATAAACCCTTGGAAACCAGCTTTAGGGAATAGATTGATCACAGTTGACCTGTCAGCTACAAGGGCTGAAGTCTTCTTTGTGATCTTTGTCCTTTTGGACTGCTGCATTATTTGATACCATTGACCGCCACCTCTTGGTCAGTCTCTTCTCTTGTGGCTTCAGCAGCGCTGCTTTCTTCTGATTCACTGCCACACTCCTTCACTCCTTCTTCTCAGCACCTTTTCTGGCTTCTCACCCTGAGTATTGGTCCCTAAAGTATTGGTCAGTTGCTGGGTAGAGCTTCTACCCTCTTTTCTACGTAAACTCTCTTCTGCCTACATTTGCAGGGCTTTTATTGCACAAGTCTGATCTCCAGCCTCATCTTCACTCTCAAGCACATGGCTGGTATTTCTGCCTATGTGTTTGTCTTTTGAATGCTGCAAACTCAGTATGACCAAAGCAAAATCCCCTCTCTCCAAGCCTCTTTTTCTTCTTGTACTCTCTGAATAAGCTAATGACTTCATTTTCTTGCCATAAAAATCCACATAATTTACTCTGAACGATACATATTTCGAATTCATGAGATCTGAATTGATGATGACTTATTTAATTTTTGTCTTTTAGATTATCATCTGTGGAAGACAGATCATCTGTAGTTACTTGTCTCAAAGCATAGAACTAAAAGTCGTTCAGCATTACATCGGTCAAGATGGACAAGCTGTGGTTCGAGAACATTTTGACTGCCTCACAGCCAAACAGAAATTGCCTTCGTACATCCTAGAAAACAGTGAACTGACAGAGTTGTGTGTGAAGGCCAAAGGAGATGAAGACTGGTCAAGAGACGTGTGCCTGGACTCCAAGGCCCCTGAGTACAGCATTGTCATTCAGGTATGAATAGTAGTTCAATATAGAATGGAGCAGCTTTGAAATGAAAAATTTCTCATTATGCTCTTTCTTCAATATAGCACTTTTTATTAAAAAGTGATATAGACAAAGGAGGGGAGATCTGAAGTAATATAAAGAGGCTTTGAATATTACTCCTTAAACTGTTTCCTCCCTATCCCACAACAACACATTTGTATCCGTTCCAGGATTTCTTACAGCCAGGATGCTCCCCCGTCCCAGATGGAGGCAAGTTGTAGCTTGAAAAAGATTCTGATGCACCAGGGCTTTGGGGGAGGGGTGTCCTCCCCACCTAAGAATTTTTGTAATGATCTGTTGCTTTTTTATCTCTTCCTCATCTTCCACCATTATCACTTTCATTATCTTAAAGGACAAATCCTCTTTCATTCTCCCACTCAGTCTTATATCAGTCCCTCTTCATACAAATTCCTCCATCTTTATGGAAAGAATTGGCCCCATTCACTTTCTGCATATTCACTTTGTGCCATAATGAAGTCTGGTTTTACTTAGTTATTCTCCTTTATGGCTTTTTTCTATAACTTTAAACTCCTTAATCCTCCAAACCAGCATTATGCCTGTGCCTTATTTTGATTAATTAGTGAACTAGTATTTAATAGGACCCTCTCCTATCTCATGTGCAGGTGCCATCTTCAAACAGTTCCATTATTTATGTCTGGTGCACAGTTTTGACTTTAGAACCCAACTCTCAAGTGCAACAACGAATAGTGAGTACCTTCCAATCTTAAATTATGGTGTATGACTCTGACCTTTCCTGTTCTGAAATAAATTAAGGTCAGAATGACCCGGAGAAGAGATTTATTACAAGTTTGTTTCAGCATCAAACAGCTGGAATACTGCAACAAAGCAAATATGAAAGTTCTTCTGTCCTTTTATTTTTATAGATTGTGTTCAGCCCTCTCTTTATCATGAGGAGTCATCTCCCAGACCCCATTATCATACATTTGGAGAAAAGGAGTCTGGGATTGAGTGAAACACAAGTTATTCCAGGAAAGGGGCAGGAAAAACCACTGCAAAACATAGAACCTGACCTTGTACATCACCTAACATTTCAAGCAAGGTACTGGAAAAATATTTATATTTTCTTAAGAGAAATTCAGTAAAAAAGTAGCCTTATACTATCGAGGAGGAAGGAAGATAGAGTTTTTTGGTATGAGAATGTTATTTTTAAATTGCCCAGCCTCGTATTCTCTTATTCTCTTCTGTAATTTTAAATTAAATTCAGCCTCTTTCATTAAGCTTAGAAATAAGAGGGATCATCAAAAAATTTAATTGACACATAATTTCTCTCACGGAAGAAGAGAAATAGAGATCTTACCCAAGCATGGTCAGGGAAGGGGGTCATAAGAGGAAAAGTCAGGGCCTGGATCATGCAAACAATGTGTCATCCTTAAATCACCAAAAGTCTCACAAAAACCTATTGGACTGTAATACATTCATAGTTAGATTTCTTCAATAAATTGTAGACCACTTTAGAAATCTGATACTTATTCTTGTTTTTTCTTTCCATTTCCCAGAGAAGAAGATGATCCTTCACATTATGCTGTTCCTATCTCAACATCCCTCATTAAGCAAATAGCCACTAAGATACACCCTGGAGGCACAGTTAGTCAGATCCTTGACGAATTCTACGGGCCGGAAAAGTCTCTTCAACCCATGTGGCCCTATAATAAAAAGGATTCTGACAGGTAATGTTCTCCAGCAATATTTTTCTACAAACATTTTTCAATATTAAGTAATAAATGGCTATTCACAAAAATGTTAAATACCAAAAAAGGTGTTTTAAAAAAAGAAGATATTTGCATGTATCTGTCAGATTCTGACCCTTCATCATTGCATAGATATGTTTCGTAGACTGCTTTACTCATAATCTAGAAAATTTTCTATCTCCTCGATGTAAATTATGCAAATTCAGCACTGTATGACTCTGATATGAAGAGGGGGGTCATATTTGTCTGGGATCCTTAATCATATTTCATGAATACCAAAGTCATTGTATTTCACTGAGTCTGTTGGATGTGGTATTTGGAACAGGAATGAACAGCTGAGTCAGTGGGATAGCCCAATGCAAGTGAAGCTGTCAGTCTGGAAGCCATATGTTAGAACCTTGTTGATAGAACTTCTACCCTGGGCCCTGCTTATCAATCAATCCAAGTGGGACCTCTGGCTGTTTGAAGGAGAGAAGATTGTTCTACAGGTTCCTGCTGGCAAAATTATTATCCCTCCTAATTTTCAGGTACTGTAAGTTTTTTTTTTTAACTAATATGAATTCTTTTCTTTCAACAACTAGCTTTTATTCTGAGTTTGCATTCTGAGGTTGAATCAGTTGTGGGAAACTGTCCTTTTAGATACATATGTAAGGGATATGGAATGTTCTTTGATTCAAAGACATTTCAGATGTCCTTTTTTACCCATCAGCAGTATCTATGCTTGATTTGTATCTATGCTTGATTAAATTTGATATCTTGTACTAGTTACATTCTCATTTCCATTGTGGACGGGATATTTGACAAGCATTAGAATTGGCCTTCTCTAAATACATTAAGGACACAGTCTGTGCTTACCTGCCCCCTAGATATTTTTGTCATTCTTACAGAGATCTGTAAGACGGGTAAGAATCTGGGATTTCCGAGCAACCATTTTCATCAGGGCTTCTTTTCCTTGATAAGTGGACTTGACTGTCCATACTTTTGATGCCCATCTGGTTGTTGACAACAGCAGCGTGGAGTCATCACTTGGGGAAAGCCTAGTTGCAAAACAAAATTTCGTAGGAAGATTTTATATTCCATCACATGAGAATTTTCTTGATAAGGCTAGCTCATTTTTAAAAAGCACATTAATCTGTAAGAAAATAGAATATAAGGAACTCCTAAATAAAATGTTTTCCTGATAGAGAACAATTTGAGAGTTTTTTTTTTAGCTCCATTTCATAAACATCTTTATTCAATTGCATTTTTCCCTTTTTTTCAATAATCAGATGATGTTACCTTATGGAATTGGAATGTTGACTACATGGACCTAATGTTGCATATCATTCTTTTGTCAAATGAAATGAAACCTTCAGTTTTTAAGCCTTTGGTATTTATAGAGTAGTTACAGTTTGGATTTGGTTCCCCCTCCCCTTTCATAAATATGAATTCTATCATAAATCAAATAAAACATCAGGATATGAAATAAAATGTATGCTGCCATTACAAAAGAAGAAAAATAAAAGAAAGAAAACATAAAGGGACTTGGTTGCCTGAATAGACATATTATATAATATAAAAAAATTTCTGTGAATAGAAGTAAAAATATCAAAGTTAAGAAAAATACTTTATAATTGAGGCATTATTTTTCCAGGAAGCTTTTCAAATTGGAATATACTGGGCAAATACAAATACTGTGCACAAGTCAGTAGCAATTAAACTGGTTCATAACCTGACATCTCCAAAGTGGAAAGATGGAGGTAATGGTGAAGTTGTATCATTGGATGAAGAAGGGTTTGTTGATGCTGAAATAAGACTCGGTGCCTTCCCAGGACATCAGAAGGTAAGATCAAAGCCTGTGTTGCTCAGGGGAAATAGCATGCCATCCCCTTAACCTGATTAAAGTAAATCTACCCCTTTCTTTTTTGTTAATCTCTTTTTGGTATTACTTGTTGTGGACAATTTATAATAGTGAAACACATGGTTTTACAGGGTTGTTTTTTTTTTCCTTTACCAGTGATAAAAGCTGTGTCACATAATTTATCCAATAACTGCTCTAGTTCAGAACACTCAGCAGTCATTTGATTTATTGTATGTGGGGGGAAAATGAACTTACTCCAAGATACCCACAAATTGTACTTGGCCTCCTTTCTTTAGAGCAGGAAGTAGAGTTGCTAACATTCTGAGCGCTGAGTGAAAGGGCAGAGGCTCCTGCAACAAAGGTATATTCCTGGAAAGGGCACCGTGAGCAGATGATGAGAGTCAATTCTGATTTTCCCATAGAACCAAACGTTATGAGAGGGAGTTGTGTTCTGAAACCAGGGGAACAGGTACCCATGTTTTTAAAGATATGAATGCACAAAACTACTTAATCAGTTATTAATTAAACACACATGTATGCTTTTCAGCATAAATCCTAAAGTCCATGAAAATGAATTAAGCTGAATGATATAGTAACGAATCACATTAAACTGTATGCATGGAAGTACACTATCAGACTGTACCATTTAGAGGTCTCATGCTGCACTCAGTAATATCTTCATTATTTTAGCTGTCCCAAATCAGAAAAAGAAGGGATATTTCATCAGAGTAGTATAATTCAGAATGACCTTTCTCTGGGGAAAAGATAAATTTTGACAGGCATCTTTGAAGAGCCTCTTGAGAAAAGTTAGGGTCACTTTGGTGACTTTTTAAAAATAAATTTCTCTGACACAAAAGTTGGTCTTTCTTCAGTATTCAAGGCTGGTATCCATTTCCTCAAAGTTGTCTGGGCAACACATGTTTATGCTCTGCCGGCCAAAATACTGTAACAGGGGTATAAATGGCAA
Source organism: Pteropus alecto (assembly GCF_000325575.1). NCBI lineage: Eukaryota > Metazoa > Chordata > Mammalia > Chiroptera > Pteropodidae > Pteropus > Pteropus alecto. Next base: position 22,305,193 of record NW_006439568.1, on the reverse strand, counting down.
AGAGCTGTAAGCGTGAATCACCCAAAGTTGAATCATTGTAAGTTGATAACTACCATCAAAACCTGGAAAAAATGTTAGGATATACAGTCAAATACCCAATACCTCCAGCATCTCACAAAGTAGCCACAGCAACTACTGAATAAATCTTTGAATGAATGAACGAATGAATGAATGAACGAACGAACAAACAAAGGAATGAACGGTTGGAAAATACATATATTTCTGTCTCATTTTTTAGTAGTGATTCTCAAACTCTTCATTCCCAGGACCCCTTTATACTCTTAAAAATTATTGAGGACCTCCAAAAATCTTTTGTTTAAATGGGTTATATCTATTGATATTTATCAAATTGATATTTATCAAATTAGAAGTGAAAAGAAAAAAATTTAAAACACAAGAGTATACATACATTCCATTAGTCATGAAAGCAGTGACACCATATGTCATACAACCTCTGGAAAACAGCACTGTATACTCATGAGAGAATTAGAATGAAAAAGACAAATAGCATCTTAGCATTATTGTAAAAATAGTTTTGACTTTTAGAACCCCCAAAAGGATCTCAAAAATATCCCCTCCAAAGGTCCCCAGACTACACTTTGAGAACTGATGTCCTGATATTACCACTTGCTAGATGAATATCTTTAGACAAATAATACCTTCCCTGAGCATCATTTCCTTGTATAACACGGCAAGGTAATGAGGTGACACACAGAACCACACTGCATGGTTTCCAGCCCCAACTAGACCCTCTTTATATTTGTGTTCCTAGGCAAGTTACTTAGCCTCTTTGTGCCTATTTTTCCTCTTCTATAAAATGGGGATAATAGCAGCTACATCCTGTAGGTGTTGTGCAGATGCTGTGAGTTAATACACATGAAATACTTAAAACGAGTGGACCACAAGCAGGCAATATATGAGGGTCAGTCATTTATGTTTTCTTCATCATCATCATCATCATCAAAGTTCTCAGAACTCCCCTTGGTCCATGATAGGCCTTCAGTGAGGTAGCTGCTGTGATGTATATGAGGAGGAAGAGGAGGAATGTTTAATTGAATTCTTTATGCTGAAAAAGATGAGTGGCATCTGTGAAGGAACTGGTTAAATAACTTGAAAACACGTCTCTATCTGTTGCTATGCAGTAGCAGCAAACGTAACTGGTTAGCTAAAGTACCCTGTTGTAAATAGGGGCTCTTTTTAGGGATCAGGACATTTTTGACACTGAAAAGGGACTCTATTAAGTACTCTGGAACAAAAGGTAAATTTGATACTATCCTGGGCAAAGCAATAGGTAAAATGATCTTTTACAAATAATCAAGAGATTTTCATATGCTTTATAAGATTTTAACAATTACTCTTTCCTCAATCGTCTTGCAGTTATGTCAGTTCTGCATCTCCTCCATGGTACAGCAAGGTATACAAATTATTCAGATTGAAGACAAGACTACAATAATCAATAATACACCATATCAAATATTTTATAAACCACAGTTATCTGTCTCCAAACCCCATTCTGGAAAGGAGGTAAGCAATTCATATTGGTATGTGTGAAGTTTTGAGGAAGTATAGTAAATAGGGTCAACTTTTTAAGCCTAGAACAAATAAAAAGCTAACAGCAATATAAGTGAAGAGAAATTCATTTGTTGATGTTTTAATTAAAACCATGAATGTCACAGTCAGTACTTCCACGGTAATTAATGAATGAGCAGAAACCCTACAAAGCAGCAGGTCCCGACACTGCGGGCTGAGTGCTGCCTGCCCCCGACTGCCCAGAGGCCGCAGCCCCTCCTCTAGCGCACGCGCTAACCCGAAGCCTTTCTGTCAGGGAAGCCGTCCTGACCGCTGGCTCCCGGGACTTGGGGAAAAGAGCATCTGTCCCGCAGGCTGCCATGTGGACAAAAGACTGGGCCTCATCTGAGCCATGGACCTGGGAGTGTTGAGCTCTGTGTCCAGAAGAAGAGTAAATGTGAAAATGTAACAACATTTATGTTAACATCTCAAAGGCAGAATATGTGGAAAATAAATCCAAAGATTTTTTATTCCATTCTTTATACTATTAAAATGAACAAATTTAGAGAAAAAGGAGATACTTTAAAACAACTTAAAAACAATGTGCTAAGTGGTGTGCTGTTGTTTTATGCCATTGAAACTATCATATGGGAAAGTATTATCTTTCTTTACCTTTGTCTTCATTTATTGTTATCCCTTACTTTCAGCTCCTAAAAATTACATTAGAACAATAAAATAGGATGAAAGTCTTATTCTCTAAGCTTACAATACATTGCAATATTTATAGGAATGTCAGAATAATGGAATTTTATCTTGGTCCAATGAAGTATTGATAAGTAGGTGATAGGAAGTACCAAATAGAAGTTACAAATGTTTGCATTGTAGGTGAAGCTTTGACAAGAGAATCAGCATGTGACCTGATCATTCTTCTGCTTCTCTCCACCCTAGGGCTTCCTGAGATGTTAAGTTAGGGCTTTCCTCATCTGAAAATGTACATAATTACATGTTCTTTGTAGGTTTTTTGTGAAGATTAAATGAGATACTTTACAAAATCTAAGCATTTAGGAAATGACAGTAGCCAGCAGCAGCAGTGGCAACACCAGCATCACAGTGAGCTCCTCATTTGTCTCAGTCTCCTGGAGAGAAGGGGAGGGCCCTCTCTCCCTGCAGCTGAGGAGTGTCCCTTTTTTCAACCCAGACTCTCCTTCAGGCAACTGTGGGAATTTCTTAAAACCATGAAAAGCCCTGACCTCTCAGGAAGACTGTATGAGGCAGCGGGGAAAATACCACACAGGCAGCAGGAAGCCTGGCTTCTGGATGGGCTTTGCCACTCACTGGCTTTGTGATTTTGGACAAGCCATCCGCTCTCTGGAAAGCAGCTTTCTTAGCTGCGAAAGTGAAGGCTCAAATAAATTCTCTCTAAAGATCTTTTTTAAATTTAAAATTCCGAGACTCTCTTATAAGCCGGAAACCTTGTGAAATTCCAAGTGAGGGCTGGAATCAGAGCTTCCTCCTCCCTCAGGATGCGCCTTCAACAAAAATTGTCTTCTGAGCTCCCAGTTCACTGTTCTGTATCTCATTCATCTCTTCTCC
>NW_006439568.1:22266536-22302049 GCF_000325575.1 Pteropus alecto | reverse complement strand
CCTGTCCACGAGGTCTCCCTCCCCAACACCTGCCATTTCTAATAGAATCTGCATTTTTGCAATACCTGGAGGACGTTGAGAACTTTACATTACCTGTTAAATCACCCAGCTTCATCATGTTTCATTATGCCTAGAAAAGCAGGTCCAACTGTTACTGCTTGTAATTGTCTCATTACTTCTTTCTCATGGGAACAGAATTTCTAATATTCCCATGCCCCCCCACACACACTTGGCCACCTCCTGAGAATAGATGGCTTTGGTTTCTTAGAAGCTGTGCTTTAAAAAGATTAATTTCTCTGTATTACTGTAGTAAATATGCTCTTTCTGCCTTGTCTTTTCTTTTTTCAGTATTTTCATGTTCCAGACAGTGCCACTTTCAGCATTTGCCCAGGTGACGAGCAGCCTGCTGTGAAATCCAGCTCCCTTCCTTGCTGGGACTTAATGCCTGACATCAGTCAGTCAGCACTAGATGCATCTCTGCTACAGAAACAGCTCTCGCTGGCCTTTTCTCCTGCCGCAGGTGCCGACAGCTCACAGTGCTGGAGCCTGCCAGCTGTAGTTCGACAAGAGTTTCCCAGACAGAGTGTGGCAGTGCCCTTTGGTTTTTTATGGATTCTGTACCAGGTATTTTACCTACGCGTGGATGTCCTTTCCTTGTCATTATAGCTGTTCATCAAGGTACCAAGAGAGGAGAATAGTTGCAGGACTCACCAAGTGTAAAACTAGACTTTACTTTTATTTTTTATGGCTTGTAGACATTGTATGCAGTTGAGCAAATGTTATGATCACCGATGGGTTGCCCCCATGTACTGCTGATGAGATTTTCCCCTTATGCAGCTTATCCGAGGGCAAAATGATGGTGTTTGTGCCATGGAATAGCAGCAATACATCGTAATGAAAGATTGCTTGCTTTTATTTCTCAACCTCTGTCAATGATGAGAAATAAGAGTTAAAATAGGAGTCAAGTTGGAAAACCTTCTTTTCCCATATTTTACTTTTACTTCAAAATGGAATTTTTCTCAAGAAGTCATTAAGAGAGATAACTTAGATAAACACAAGTCACAGAAGACTCTGTTCTGTGGTTGTTCTTGCACGAAAGCTACTCCAATTACCGATTACCAATTATGCAAATAACAACCACAGAATCAAGCCAGAGACATGTAATGGTTTGTTCATAGTGGACTTTTATTTTGTGATTGTTTTGCATGCCATATGTCCTTTCTATAGTTGTTAGAAATAATTTATTTGTGGTATATGTAAAAAATACAAAAGAAAACATATTATGACCTTATGAGAGGTACCTCACTCTTAAAATTATTAATTTATAGTCTTTATTTGAGAATTTAGCCATCCTGACTTTGTGATATATACAGAGATTTCTAGTAGTAATGTTTGTAAAAATAACTTCCTAACTTGTGTCACTCATAATAATAAGGCCCTGCTCCCTGCGCGCATCCCTTCTTCTCTCACAGCATTCACAGACATCCCTGGTTTTTAACACCTTTCATCCCTAACTCTGTAGAGGAGTGGTTAGGTTATTCTTATATTCTGGTTGGAGAAGTTAAGTGTGGTCAGTTTAGAGAAGTGTTTTTTAAAATGATGTGAACCTATATTTAGAAAATAAAACATTTTTTTCCCAATGTTTTATTGAAAATTTCAAATATATAGAAAAGTTGAAAAAATTTTTACAGTGAGGATCTGGGGGCAAAATGACCTAGATGATAGTGGTTTTTTTCATCTGCTCTTGCAACCACATCAAAGTTGGGACAGAAACACAGAGCAAACAGCAAGCAGAATCACCCGGGGTCTAGAGGAACAGAAGCCCTATAACTAGGAAGAGAAATAAGAAATCACCCTGTAACTGTAGAAGGTAGGAGGGACAGAAGAGGCGAGGCCGCCCAGTCCCCAGCAGCTGAGTGGGACAGAGGCTACGGCAGCTGCAGACGCCTCTTAAGGAGTCGTGTCTGCGAGCAGACTTTCGCAGTGGCTGACTCACTTGCTCTGAGCACCAGTGCCCAGTTGGCTGCTTGGGGTGCACCGAGGACTTACAGGGGGACACTGAGTCGTCAGAGCGAGGACTGGAGGCAATGCTCTCGCCCAGGCAGAAGTGCCAACAGTATCCACTGTTCCTCTCTGGAGCCCTCCCCACTCCCAGTGTGTGGACACAGCGCCACCATAGCTGAGATGTCATCAAACTGGATATCAGGGGTCGCTCCACCCAGAGGATTCCCTGAAACTCTTCCTCCCCCAAATCGTGGCCCCACCGAAGCCACATCCAGGTGTATCCTGTCCTGCAAAGTTTCTTTTCAGAAATTAGCTGCCAGTCTTATGGGCTTGGCACAAAATATTCAAAGTGATAAAGACCCAGGATCCACAACCTGCAATCCACAACCAGCAATACTTAATTATTTAGAGTCGAAGGACAGATAAAGAGCGTCCCAGACCAAAAAAAAAAAAAAAAAAAACAAAAGAAATTAAAAAAAAAAAAAAGCTAAAGGAATTCATCACCACTAAGCCACTATTACAGAAAATGTTGGAGAGACTTCTTAAAGAAGAAAAAAATGTATCAAAAACAGGAATAAAGAATGGAAATAACTACATTCCTATCAACAAGCACCTCAAATGGAAAAGAATTAAGTGCTCCAACCAAAAGATAGAGTGGCTGAATGGATTAGAAAACAAGACCCCTACATACCTGCCTACAAGAGACTCACTTCAGATTAAAAGACACACACAGACTAAAAGGAAGGGGATGGAAAAAGATATTGCCTTGATGGACCTAGAGGATATTGCACTGAATGAAGTCAGTCAGATAGAAAAAGACAAATACCACATGATTCCAGGTACATGTGGAATCTAAAGAACAAAATAAACAACAATAACAACAAAAACAGAAACAAACTCATAGATAACAGAGAGTATTTTGAGAGCTACTAGATAGGAAGGGTTTGCAGGGTGGTGTTAAAGGGCAAAGGGATTAAGAAACACAAATGGATAGTGACAAAATAGACATGGAGATGTAGAGTGTAGCATAAGGAAAATAGTCAACAGTGTTGTAATATGTCAGGAGGAAGAGGAGTACTAGATTTAGCGGGGTCATCACTTGAGCACTAATCACTAGGCTATACAACTGAAACTAATAGATTATTGTATGTCAATGTAATGAAAAAAAACTTACTGAATTGTACAATGTAAATATGAGCAACTAATTATCTATTTTATTTCAATAAAACTGGGGGAAAAATTTTTTTACAGTGAATTCCCAAATACCTCCCAGTTAGAGATCACGTCTGTCTCTCTGTCCACCTGCCCACCCATCCATCTGTCCATCCATCCATCTCTCTCTCCATCCATCCATCCATCAATCTTTCTTTCTTTTATATATACATTTCAGAGTAAATTTAAGATACCAGTATACTTCTTCCTAAATACTTCATATCATTAGCTAGAGTTCATATATGTTTACAAATTTTTTTCTTTTAGGGAAAATTTATGCATAATGAAATGTATAAATCTAAAGTGTGCATTCCATAAGTTTTGGAAAACACATGCACCTGTAAGACATAGACTACAGATTTCAGACAGTTCCATTATGCTGCTTTTCAGTCGGCTTCTCTTTCTTAGCATCCATGGTTGTATTTTTCCACCATAGATTAGCAAAACTTATTTTTAAAACTGAAAGATAAAATTGTAAATTTTTATTTGGAAATGGTTTAAAAATTCTAAGAATTTTAAGACATGATTTTATTAAAATAACAATCTTATCCTTAAATATTAAGCTACATATTAGATTAAAAGTACCCATATGTTAGTTCTGGCCCCCAGCTTTCTTGGCTATCACAAAGAACCTTCTCTGAGGTTGGCTTGCCCAGCTCTTTCAAAATTAGGCTGGGAAAGGAACTTTGATGTTAATCAAAGGACTGTACTCTGAAAGTGAATTCACTTGCTGCTGCCCCATTTCCTCCTCTCTCCTCCCCTCAATCCCACAGTGCACTTTGCTGGTGTTATAGATGTGACTTCCTCAAATGTTAGTGGACAGTTCACTTTGGCATTTCAGATAAATGCAATTTCAGGAAGGACTCACTCTGGCGAACAGGATAAATGGCAAATGGGACGTTCTCTAGCATATTATTGACCCCTTTTAAAAATCAGCGTAAAATTGAAGACCACATTTGGCAAATATCCGATTTCTTTGATCAATCTGAACAATCTGTAATTTAAACTTTAGAGGAAATGTTTTCCCTGCTTTGATATAAAATATTGTTTGGAAGTCTATAGTCTAAATCGGAAGCTTTCTCTCACTCCATTGAAGAGGGCAGCCTGTGTCCACACAGCAGCTCTTCTGATGCCAAATACCACAGCTTTGCTCTGGGGTAGTCGAAACGAAGATCCTGTCAAGTATGGTGATTGTGCAAATTAACGACAAACAGTGTTAGCCTATTTACCTTTACAAAAAAAACAAGGGGAGAGAGAGAGCCAGCGAGCCAGCACCCAAATTCTCTGTTAGTCTTAACAGCACATCAGCTCCTCCTTTGCCACATTTACCAAGGACTTTTGAGGAAGAAGGCATCCATCCTATCTGGAGAGTTTAAGGCACATACGCATTGAGAGTAAAAGAGCAGGAGGAAAGGTTAGCATAAGGTTACCTGTAATTCTCTCTGATAAGAGTTATGGTTTTTTTCCTTTTAAATAATTTTTCATATTTTAAAAAATATTTTGTGTAAATATATGTTACTGTTTTCAGGGGGAAAGATCAGTAAACCCATAATAGTCTCTGGCGGTTAATAGTTGAGAAGATGGCCTCCTTTCTCTGGAAAACATTTCCTCTCATTTATAAAAGAGAAAATGTTATAGAATTCTGAATATTGCAGATTTAAATAAACATGTACTAGGAAAGAAAGCATTCATTTTTTTCTAAACCATTTCTGTCATTTGATTCGATTTGATTTTGTTTTAGGGCTCTTGCACTGACATATCAAGAACACTTTGGAGTGACTTATTTAACCCTCTCAGAAGACCCTAGTCCTCGAATAATTTTCCACAACAGATGTCCAGTAACAATACTTATAAAGGAAAATATTAAAGGTATATTTTATAGCATTGAATTTAAATAATACCAAACCTATATTTTTTCTGGAGGACTTAGTAGATACCTGTGATCATGTGAAGAATGTTTAAATAAAAGTATTATTAATCCTTCTTTGAGTTTTTCTTACCACACTATGTTTAATATCCCTTAATCTTTGTCTTCAAGGCCTAAGTCTACATATGCCCTTTTTTTTTTTTTTTTTAGATATTCCAAAGTTTGAGGTTTATTGCAGAAAAGTTCCTTCAGAGTGTTCAGTTCATCATGAACTATATCATCAGATTTCCAGTTATCCAGACTGCAAGACCAAAGACTTACTTCCTAGTCTCCTTTTGAGAGTAGAGTTGCTGGGTGAAATGACGGCCGAATGGAGTGATGCCATCGACATAAACAATCAGGGAACACAGGTCAGTGAGCCACGCATGTCCCTGCCAAGGCCCAATGGAACATTTTCTTTTCTAGGCTTTCGATGGTTGTCTACTTCTAAGCACAAGTTTCTAAATGCTGAACAACTTATCTCTGTGTGGTGTGCATGCATATATTTTCGACATCCTCATTATGTTATAAATTCTCAAATACAGGTATGTGCCTACAAAGTATACCATACCACTGTTTACCAGAGAAGAGCACTTGGTAAAAGCAAGCCCACCTTACATCCAATACAAGATCAAAAACAAAACAAAATTGTTGGACTTCTCTACATGGAAGGTAGTCCAGCTGGCCAGATTTTAGGATAATCATAATGCCAACCCTAGATTAATTCTCTCTTTTGAAAGTTTACTAATTTGAAAATATACATATTTGTCCTAGTAGTACATGAAACTCTACAAATAGAAGAAGAGTTTTAAAAACCTACACAGATAAAATGCCCTAATTTGTCTCTATTTTACTCTGGATGTTGATGATGTTATTTTGTTGAAAATGGCATATGAACATTTCATTTCTGCTGTACTGACAATTTGCCATTTTTAATATATAATTCAGTGGCATTAAATACATTCACCGTGTCGTACAGCCATCACTACTTTTATCATCCCAAACCAAAACTCTCTACCCGTTAAGCAGTCACTCCCCATCCGCCCCCAGCTCAACCCCTGGTGGCCTCTTTTGTACTTTGTCTCTGAATTTCCCTGTTCTAGGCACCTCATAAAAGTGGAATCAAACAATACTTATCCTTTTATGTCTGGCTTGTTTCACTTAGCATATTTTCAAGGTTCATCCATGTTATAACGTGTCAGAACTTTATTCCATTTTATGACCAAATGATATTATGCTGTACTTTTTTAATGTTCTTTCTAATTCATTTCATTTTTCACAATAAGCTTGTGAAGTGGGTCCTATTGCAATGGTTACAAAACACATATTAAAGTTATAAATGTACTTACAGTAATAATAATGATTATCATTTAATAATCGCTAAGTGCATGCCAGGCATTGTGCTAACCTCTTCACGATCATTCTCATCTAACCTTTACGATAACCACACAAGATAGGACTATCATTATAGAAATGCAAACAGACCTGCAGAAGTGACATGTCCTAATTCCCACAGACTGTAAGAGAAGGGCCTGGGGTTTTATCCAGACCTGCCTGACTCCAAAGCATGTGCTCTGAACCACTCTGCTCTGAATGCTACATCTCTACCTGGGATTCCTCCCTTCTTCCCCAGTCCTGTTGGCACATTCTTTTTCATCCTTCAAGAGAGTCTCTCTCCTCACACCTGTGACATCTTCTCCCCAACCTCAGGACATGCTCATAGAACAATTTGGACAGGTACTGTTTTAAACAATGTCTTGCCTACTCAGATACCTGCCTTATTCAGCCTATAGCAGAGTACCTGTCAGCACAGTAGGAACTTAATAAATATCGAATGAATAAATGATGACTGACTGACTGAATGAATGAATGAATAGATGAAGTTACCATGAAAGATGGTGTAAAGGAGAAAAAGAGGGCCTAACCTTGGGAAACACCAACATGTAAGTATAGTACAGCAAAAGAGACTGGGATGGGAGGAGCAGAGGAGCAGAGGAGAACCTGGGCAGGCGAGAAACACAAACCCCTAAAGACAGAGTTTATGGGATATAAGACGGTGGAAAGAGAGAAGCAAGATAGCAGTTAAATTACTAGTTCAGAGTGAATGGAAGTGAGGAGCTGGAGGGACAGGTGAAAATTGTTCTTCCAGGGAGTGTAGCGTGAAGCACATGAGATCAGTGGGGAAGAAGCTCTTTATATGCTATGGGAAAGGAAGCAACCAAGAGAAGTGGAAAACAGGAGCAAGGAGTCGCCCAGAGAGACAAGCCCAAGGCCCAGGGAGTGTAACTGTGCTTGAGCAGAAGGGCCATGTCCTCTTATCTGACAGTGGAAAAGAGGTCGTGATGGGGAAGATGTAGGTAGAGAGATTTGGGGGGATGAGGCCAGATGATTGAGTGGCCTTAAGTTTATTGTGAAGTGTGCAATGAGTCATCTGTAAGAGAGAGAAAAAGGAATGGGGGCCTTGAGAGAGAAGGAGCTGTGGAAACAGCTGAAGTTCGTGGCCACGGACAGGAGCAAGAATGGCCGAGCAGCCTGGAGGCCACACTCACCTTGGAGACCTGCATTTGCCGTGGCCCCAAAATACCCAGAGGTGTGATTTCCATCCTCAATGCTCACTTGATGAACAATGAAAATTTGCTGAATCTGTGCAGCCTCAGGGGGACATTCCTGGTCTCATTAATTTACAGAATAAATACGGCAAGCTACTCAAGGGTCCCTGAACTCCTGCGCATCAGTTTGAAGATTTTTGAAACCTTGCTTATATATGTCTAGGGACTTCTTTATAATAGGCATTCTGCCTGCCAAACCTTATTTTGGGGATACCCATTCACTCTGAATTTCCTCAAACCTTTGTAGTCAGGGATACTTCAAAGCGAAGAGGAAGTCCTCTTTCCAACACCCTTATCGTCCCTGGTCTGAGGACCCAGCAAAGTGTCGTGTTCCCATTAATCTTCAGGGCGCTGTGTGCCATGTGTCCTGCAGACCGTGGTTTCCTTCTACAGGAAGATTTGTTGCAGACCCTCACTGACATCTCTACAGTGCACATAAATCACTGGGGAATGAAGGGAGCTGTGTCCTCTGATGAAAGGGAGCAGCTCTTCTGGAGGAGTGACTCTCTCTTCCAGGAGCCTTTCCTCGGCCCTGGTTCTGAGTCATGTGATATGAATTCCAAAGCTAACTTAGAAAAAGCAGAATTAAAACACCATGAAGTCCCCATTATGCAACAAGGAAGAAAACTCCTTTAACTTTTGTCAGTCATAGGTATGCCTCGGTTTTGTAAATAGGACAGTGTCGTGTCGTATAATTTTGAAATGGAATATGGAAGGGAATATGTAGAAAATAACTTTGTAATTACATGAAGAAGTATTATTTGGATCCAGAGTTATCAAGAAGACCTGACAGCATGTAGGCCACAAAATTCTGATTGTGAAGTTGGTGTGGGTTTTCTGGGGTTGTGTCCCTGGCTCACACACCTGATTAGAAGACATCTCAGCCAGAGTCCTGGAAGCAGTGACTGGTGCTCTTAGCCACAATGTAACAGTGGGTGCTAGGCTGACTTTAGGGGGAAAAAGTCTCTAGATTCTCAATAAATAAGTAAAAGCATAAAAAATAGCTTATACTGATAATTTTGTCATAATTTTAATCCTATTGGGAATAGTTTAGAATCCTGTCATAGTGTGTGGAATTTCAATTTCTGATAGTCAGAAACCTTAGGCAACAGTCTTTGGAAAAATTCAAAACAAAAAAGGTGCGAAGAAAACATGGTAGTTACTACTTAACTAATGTAAATATTGTGAAGCATGCTTTAGTCGTTTAGTAAAAAATACTGATTTCTAATATGTGCCAGACCTTATAACTTGGTGCTGGGACGACATAAAATATAGCAAACAAAAATGGAATACAGCTTCAAGAAGCTTACCTGGGGAGAAGACAGATAATAAGCAAGAATCACATAGGGCGTTAGGTGATTATGAACAGTGATGAGGGCTGTGAAGGAAAGGGACAACTGTGCTGTCACAGTGTACGGCAGACTAGTGTGAGAGGCCAAGGAGTGTGTTTCTGAGTCAGAAGCCTGTGTCTGTGCCTTCAAGGAAGCACAGGCACTAAGTAGACAAGAGAGTGGGAGGTGTTTCTTGGCAGAGGAGCAATGTTTGAAGCCTTGGTGCTCAGGGAGGGAGAGTGATCCTTTCAGGGACCTAAATGCCAGTGTGGCCGCAGTGCAAGATTCAGGAAGGGGGGAGGGCGGGGAGGCTAGTGAGTCATTCAGGCCAAACCTGGCAGGATCCTGAATCTCCAGTCAAGATTTTGGCTTTTATCCTAAGAGCCATGGGAAATCATTGAATTGTTTATGAAAAGCAATTTCTGAGCCATTAAAAAAGCAAAGAAAAATGAACGGTTTGAACCCCCAAAAGCAGATTAAAATAATTGCGGGGATCATTGTGACTTCTGACAAGATCCAGTAAATTCTCATGATCTTGGACAGTTAGCAGAAATGTGTAGTGGGGTCAGTGTCCTTGCTGTTTTCTCGGCTTGTGGCTGTGGGGGAGGGGGAAATGACAGTCCTTCGTGTTCCTATAGCTCTGTACCATTCACAAAGTGCTTTCATATCCACAGTCTCCATTCTTTCGTTCATTTATTCCACACACTTTTATTGAGGACCTACCAAGGGCCAAACCTTTTGCCCTGAATAAGACATAATTCCTGCCTTCAAGGACCTGAGTAACTAAATTAATGCAGTCATGTGTACTAAGTCCAAAGATAGAGCCTTTGATCACTACAAAAGTTCTCAGATAAAATAATAATTTTTATGTTTTGTTTTTTATTTGATGAGAGGGTTGAGGCTTAAAGAGTAATCAGCCAGGTGGTTTATAACTAAGCAGGATCAGGCTGGAACCTGGATCTGCTCACATGTGGACCCGTCTTGTCTTTCCCACACCAAGATCAAGTTCTGTCCTCTGGAATCCTTCCCTGGCTACAGATACTGCTACCTGAAAGCTCATGGAAGCACAAGTTAGAAGAGACTTCCTAATTCCCCTTTTATTTAGTGCAAGAGCCCCTCCCATGACCTCACACCTCAGAAAACTCTCAGTGTCTTAGTCATGGCTTACTCCAGCAGTGACCATAAGAAAGTTTCTGCCTTTATCAGGCTAAAAACCATCCATCTGCAACATCCATTCTTTCATCCCTGTTTTGCCCTTTGGGGCACCGCAGATTACTTACTTCCCCTTTAACAGAACAGTATAGTTATTTGAAAACAGCTTCAACATCTTCCCTAAATGTTCCCTTATCCAGGCCAAACATTTCTGGTTCTTTGAATCATTCCTTCAGTAAATGCGATTTCCAGACCTATCACCACTGTTACCCCTGTCTGAACACACTAGTGTGTTATGTTCCCTTTTAAAAATCTGGCAGCTGGTATTACACATAGTATTCCAAATGTGGTCTAACTAGCTATTACCTCCCTGTGCTTCCATTAATAAAGTAGAAGATTGAGTTAGCTTTTTATTAACGAGTTCAGAGTATTTGTTATTGTTGAACTTGTGGTCAACCACATCCCCCAGGTCCTTATCATATGACTTGCTCTACAGTTGACTTTTTGAACCCAATGGCAAGACTTTATATTTATCCCCAATAAATTAAATCATGTTTCTATTGGCCTAGTCCAGCTTGTTGAAATCACTTTAAGAAAAAAATTTGCAATGCTGTCATCTAGCAGATTAAGTATCCCTAGTAGCTTTATGTCATCTATAGATGTGGTGAGCATGCATTCTACATGTTTGTCCAAGTCATTAACAAGTATGTGGAACAGGACATGCCCAAGGTCTACACTCTGCAGCGAGTCCATCACCAAACACTTCCCTGATGTGTGGGTTCAGTCAGCCACTAACACCCTAAACTTGTGTAATCTAGCCCACATTTCTTCAATAAGAAAATGCATCTAAAAAGCACTTTTTAAACTATGCTGTAAAAGATATATCTTATCTCACAAGAATATTGTGAGACACTTTGGTAAGTGCGTGGAGAACTAGGACTTAAGTGTGGAATCAGCACATTTGGTGCAGATCAGACAGAGGTAACTCTGAGCACTAATGCTCCAAGAGCATGTGGTCACTTTCAGGGTTATCTTTAGTCTCCATCCAGGAATTTTTACATAGAAAATTTGTCAATCATAGCGAGTATCTGGTTCATAAAATGAGTAGTGCAGATATTATGGCCTCTTGTTTACTTCACTCACCTTCCCCACACCCCATATCAGGGCCACAGCAGATATCAAGAAGTTGGTACCCACTTCTGAACACCTGCCAAGTGTCCCGGCCTGCAGTCTTCTGTTTGTTTACAGTTTCTTCTGGTTGAGTAACACCTGCTTCCAAAGATACTTGGGAGTAGGACTATCCCTAAGATATTTTTAGTAAGTATACAGAGGGAAGAATTATACCTAGAATATTTACTATTTCCATCCTTATCTAGCCTTTTCTTCTTTGATCAGCTCAGAAATTCATCTCACTTCTTTTCTACCTTGAGCGATCGAATTCATTCCATAGCTTTAGCTACTGTCACCCAGTCACTCTCACATAACTATCTCTGGCCCTCACATTCCTCCCAGCTCCAAACCTGTATTTCCAACTATCCACCAGACATCTTCACCCGAAAGACCTAGTTTAATAAAGCTGCAATGCTGAGATGCTTTGTATCTACCTCTGATTATCCCTGGATTGTCACATAAAGCCTATAAGGGATAGGGGGAGAGAAAGGAAGAGATAGACTTTGAAGAATATTTTTAGTTATTTCCTGTGTGTCACCTTGTAACTTATTTACTCATAAAATTGAACTAGTGTAGTTTTTTAAAAATATTGTTTATTAGCTATGTTAATAAGTAATCATTTTATTAAATGTAACAATATGTAGAAAAGCACAAGTTATATTAAAGTGTTTCTTATTTGTCATTGTAAAAGACAATGTACTAGGTGGAAGACAGGACCTAGAATCCAAATTGTATTATAGTCACATATGTAAGACAAAGCCGTAGTGATCAGGTCCTCTGACACAGATACAAATAGCAAAACATAGAGTATCTCCCAAATGTCTTGTGCTTAAAGCAGCACCTCTCTTACTATATGTTGCCTATAGCCTTCCATATACTCCCCCACACTATTAGTGTGATGTGAAGAAAGTAAAAAATAACTAAATGACAGCACTGATCTGGACTGGCCAGCTCATTCAGCAATAACAAACTTAAAAAAAAAAAAAATCCCCTTGGCCATCAATCATTTAGTAATTCATTCTTTTTCCCACACACAGAATAAACAAATCTCTTCCCCAGGGTTCTAACCAGTCACCACATCCCACTGGAAATCCAAGACTTCTGAGTGATGCTCTCTTAGTCCAGATGTGACTCCTTTCTTTCTGGAGACCTGTGAACTCAACTGTACCCCTTTTCCCCACCATTTTACAGGACAGGAGAACAGCAATTGTCCCTCAAAATTGGAAAGAGGAGGAATGAGAGACACAGCAGCCTCTTGTCCATGACAATTCTTTTTTTTTTATTATTTTTTATTTTTTAGGCGAGGCAACCCTTGGTTGATCTCACAGATTACAAGGACCTTGTTATCTTACAATCCCTTATTTTTTATTTTTCACGCCTACACCACCTGGTCTTCCTAGATGGTCTCCCATTCAAGTACTAACCAGGCCCAACCCTGCTTAGCTTCCGAGATCAGACAAGATTGGGCTTGTTGAGGGTGGCATGGCCATAGACTCATCCATAATAATTATGAAAATTTTCTAGGCATGCACTGTGGGATCTGTGCCCTGGAAACAGGAATAGTCTTTGATCCCTTGCTTTGCTCTTGGAAGAGCTTACTTCACGTTATTCTTCAAGTCCTCATATCCACCCTCAGAGATCTTCCTTGGCCAGAAGTGAAGCTTGTGTTGAGCTTCACAGTCTCTTTTAATCTAGGCTCATGAATTTATTGGGCAGTACTAATTTCTCAAGAACTCAGTAGACTTCTTATCTATTTAATTCCAGAGAATTCCATGTGCCAGTAACCACATCCTTGGTACTTTTAAAAACATATCTTTATATTATCTTGCTTCCTTACCTCTCTGGATTTAAGAGAGTTTCTCTGGTAAATTTATACTCTAAATGTTTTTCTGAGCCACTTTACCAATTAAGAAATTTTAATAGTGAATATATGCCTATACATAGCCATAAGGCTAAGTATTCTTCCATATTCATGTTCAGAGACAAATTCTCTTGCTGTTTGGAGTTTAAAAACATTTCTAACTTTGCAAGGCCCTGAATTTCTAGAATCTATTCTCTTTCATTTTTATTACAAACTGGCAAATTCTTTCCTGAGTTCTTCTTTATGATACATTACCACCACAATAATGTTGGTTCCAGGTGAAGTAAATAGAAGACTGCAGAGTCTGGGAATTTGAGACCTGCAAGCCTGACATGCCCTGAGTGGGGACGTGTACTGCCGGCTTTCGGCTAAGAATGATTCTCTTTCCCCTGGTTTCGGCTGCGAGGCCAGGGAACCTTCAGAGTAAGAAATTTGCAAATCTACCACATTATACCTCTGATCTTGATGCTTATTCCTGCCAGTTTAGGAGGTCAGTAAATCATTTTTTCTAACACTCTGGAGCCAGGTTTTTTAGAAATTAATGTGCATACAAATCTCCTCTAGCTCTTAATGTTCAGATTCTGATGGAACTAGGTCTTCAGTAAAGCCTGAGATTGCACATTTCTAAAGAGCTCCTTAGTGGTGGAGTCCCATTGGACCAGATGCTGCTGGTCTGAGGACCACACTCTTATATCCCGTCTACAACCTCGCACTGATGGATTTAGTGGACACTGCTGGTACCTCACCTGCATGCTCATCCCCCACCTTCTGTCTGCTTTGCTGTAATGTCTTGTACCTGCAACATTTAAAGAATTTCCACTGGATGCTAGAGCCATGTCTCCAGAGATGAGAGCTAGAGGTGCCTAGAAGTTCTCTACCTCCCACAGGAGGCCATAGCCAATGGCTGACACGTGCAGGAACACAGCAGCCCACCTCCCGTGTTCAGATGTGGTGCAGACACGGAAGTGTTACCCTCCAGAGCATCCTGCAGGATCTTCACTGGAAACCCCACCCTTATCTGGCTCCTCCTTCCTCATCATGCACCCATTCCCTGCCATTGTGTCTTTCCTGGTTCCTCTGGGGGCACTTCCTTAAATAAATCACTTCTCCATGAAAATAATAAAAATAATAATAATACATTGCCAGACACGACCAACATTAATCAACATATACTACTAATGTTTTGTTTTCAAACCTCATCTTCTAGAGCTGCAAATTTGTTAGACTTATGATTGACCTCCTAAGTGTTATCAGACAGCTGTTTTACTAAATGTTTTGCCACTTCAGAACATGAATCTCTGGTATTGTAGCCTTCAAAATCAATTTCTACTTTAAGCCAAGGATTCAGATTTTGGGGTTTTGCTAGAACCCTGCTTCTTTCACCAATATCTGTCTATTAGTAAAGACAAGCTAGGTTATGCTGCCTGTCATAATCCTAGAATTTACTTCTTGCTCATGCCATGTGCCCAGTGTTTGTCATTTGGGGGATCTGTTTTACAAATTCACTGCAGGACACAGGTTGATGGAAAATCCTGCTCCGTGCCTGGAAGGAGAGGGCAGCTGGACGTGGGTGGACACTAGAAGTCTCTACCACGGGGGTCACATCGAGATAATGTTCATTCAGTTCTTTATTGAGTACCAGGCACTGGTTATAAGTACTGAAAAAAAAAAATGGACACGAAACCATTGTCCTCATAAGCTTATACAGAAACCGTGATGGTTAATACACTGAGAGGGAGAAGCACTATATACATCTCTGCTCTGGAACTGTTAGTTATTTATTATCCCCTTATTTGTGGACTTGGCTTTTTCACAAGCTGAGCTGCAAGCAAGTTGAATGCGGTTATATCTTCTTGCTCGGTGTCTAATACAGTGACTGACTCATTGTAAGCACTCTTTAAGTTTCAAATAATTGATTGAATGGCTGAATGATCAAACCATCAGACCAAAACAAGGATTTATTTTAAACTTCTGGGGAATCTTATTATAGGTGCCTAATTTCTCTGACACTGAGTCACCTAACTCCCTAATATGTAGAGCTGCCACTGTTCTAAAGGCTTGGCACTGGGACTCGTTTCTCTACATGTGAAAAGAGACGAGGATAGGCTCCCTAGAATTAGGGTCTGTGTTGCTTCTATTCTAATGGTGAGTGAAAGGGACACTCAGCAAAACTTTCTCTCCAGAAGAGAAAGAAGGACCTTAAATGTTTAGGTTCATTTGCTTGCTTTCAAAATCCTTTGTGTAGTTAACAGAAACCATCAACTTGCCTTATTTTTACTATCTTAGAAAGTACAAGTACCCCCATTTCATAATTCCTGAAGATTACTTTGAGAATGAGCAGAACAATAAATTTTTCCCTCTTCTGATCCCCTCCTTCCCTCCTTTGAAGGGGTAGTAGTTCTGGTTTTTAACAGTCTCTGCGAAAACCCTGGGGTGTGCACTGAGGTTATGGACGGTCACTGAGAAAAGGGAGTATAGGTGGGAGCATAAGGCCTTAAAAAGGTTTGTGCCAAATGAATAATCCCATACCTATAAGCCTAAAAAAGCAGTTGATTTACTTTCATATCATATAAAATAATGGCTTTTATAAATGTATTTCTCAAAGAATACCTGTTAGTTTGAGATTCGTGAGCTGAGTCATTTTTTAATTTGGTTACATTCCAAATTTTATCATAGTCAAGTTCAGTTCTTACCTTGGAACAAATAGGGCAAATCTAAGATACAGTCTTTTAAAACATATTTTTACAAAGCAATCCATTTGGGAAACATGTCCATAGAGAATACAGAATGCTCCTGCCCTCAAGAAGTTGACAATCTAGTGATTGAGACAGGTACATGAACTGGTGACTGTAATACAAACAATACCACCTGTGATTGAATAGAAAAAGGGTCCGAGTACTATGGGAATGCAAGTGTAGGTATCCAGCTGAGGAGAGGAATAGAAAAATCAGAGAATACCTTCATGGAATAAAAGTGTCCTTAAGCTATCTGTGCTAAGATGCATAGGATTTTGGAAGGACTTTGTGGGGAAAAGCATATTCTAGGCACAGAGAGGGCTGAGTGGCAGACAAAGACCTGAGCTAGAACAGTAGCTGTAGAATGAAAAAGAAGGCACTAACTGGAGGCTCCAATGACTTCTGGGCTGCAGGGGATGAGAAGAGAGAGGAGGCAGAGATGACATCTAGGTGCCTAGGATGCTGGAAATGGGTGGGATTTCTGAAGGGGGAGCTATTATACAAGAAAAAAGCCCAGTGACCTTGAAGTCGCTTCCAGATTTGAGTCTGTGACTCTCTCCTGTGGTTCTGTGTGCACTTTCTTCGGGTAACTCTTCGTTTGGTCTAAATTAGAATACATTCATTACATGTCAGGCACCTAGCTTTGTGCCTTCATCCAGGAATTTTCCGTCTTTCTTATTTTCTGTCCTAAGAATAATAAAGGCCCAGACTTGGACTGAACTGATATTGCAAATCATCAGAATCAATGTTCCCAAACATAAGGAGGTTCTTGCCCCTAGCCTCAGGTAATGCTGGCTGTGAACATGATGTTCTTGGAGTTGTTTTTCAAATAGTTCTGCTCTGTTTTCAAATATTTATCCATTTAAGCAACTTCAGTATTTACGGCTGAAAGGACATCTGTTCTGCTGGCCTGGCACCTGGCTTCTGAGATAGAACTTTTTTTTTAAGTCTTAGTCCACTTTCTCACAGTAGGAAAATTAATTTGGACTTCAAGCAAATGGAGTTATCTGACGTTCTAGTTACAGGTATGTGAAGGACCTTGGGAGAATGGTGACATGCCTTGTTGGAGGTTTGGAGGTGGGTGTTTTTGTCCCCACACAGAAGAGCATCCTTGTAGTAGTAAATCAACATTCAAGAGCCTGAAAGTTTTTTGCACATTGCATTTCAAGTCCCGAGTTTTAAAGATTTGTTTTCTTTTCCACAGAGATTCATATGCACACATAAAGCTGACCCATGGCTGGGCTCCAGCCCTTACAGAGTTATTTGCCAATTGCAAAGAAGCAGAGAATGAAGATACTCATACCTCATCATCCATCATTTTTTTTCTGTGACCCTTACAGCTGGATATTGAAAAATCTGGATTTGATCTTTCTTTTTTTTTTTTTTTCTTAATTTCAATTCAGCTGAACAGCCTTTATGGATATAAAGAAATATAACCAGGAAGTGTTTGTGGTATTGAATCAGACCTTGAGACATTTAAAGTCAGCGATTTCAGTAGTGTTTCTTATTTCTTTTAAATCAGATTTCGAATATTCTTTTTGCAGGTTGTGTTCCTGACTGGCTTTGGCTATGTATATGTGGACATTGTCCATCAGTGTGGCACAGTCTTCATCACTGTGGCCCCAGAAGGAAAAGCAGGACCTATTTTAACCAATACCAACAGGTAATTTTAATTATTATCCCAGTAGTATAGTAAGCTTTCCATTATGAAGTTGTAGACCTATTATTTTCCATTCTTTGTCATCTCTATATATACATTAAAGCTTTTGGTTAATTATTGTGTAATCCATCAGGGTATGGTTATTAACATTAAATCATACCTAAAACAGGTAACAATTTATCATCTTACCTGGGTACCCCTTCAGGTTATTCTGTGATAAGTTTAACAAACTGATTTACAAACTAAGGCCTGCATCTGAAAATATACATTATAATTATCATTAGCATAAAATGCAAATTAATACTTCTGTATCCACATGACAACCTAGTAATTAGTAATTGGACTTAGAGCTACATCAAAAATATATTCACCTCTTAGAGCCACATTGCCCCCATTCAAACGGAATGTTACCACCAGATCTTAGAAACATGAACCAAAGAGTTAATATCCTTAATTTAAAAGAACTCATATATATGAACAGAAAATTCGAGAAAGAAGAAATACAAATAAACAAAGAAATGCATAATTAAATAAGATACTACTTATCAAATTAATAATTGAATTTCATCATACACAGTCCTTGTGAAAGTGTGAATTGTTACCATTTTCCGGAATATGTATAAAGAGCTTTAAAAGCTCTTTGGCTTGGAAATTCCAATTTTAAGAGTTTAAGAATTAAAGCAATAATAGAGATATAGGCAACGATATATGCAGAGAGATATTAATCCTGTTGCCAATTATAATGGTAAAATATTTAGAGTACAAATGCCTAACACTAGGGGAATGGATGATACATAAATGTACCATAAATAATATATCCACAGAAAATAGGCTTAGAGGATTATAGTGGAATAGAAAAATGTATATGAGAAACCTAAAATAGAGAAAACAATATAAAATTGAGTATATAAATATGACCCTAGTTATGTGTCATATGTACATATACATACATATATACATTTCAACACACATTTACACACACACACACACACACACACAGAAAATATACCTAGAAATAAGCATGAAAAGAAAAGAAAGAAAACTTAATAGATATGAGGTTATAAGTGATTATTATTTAATAATTTTCTGTATTTTATTTTCCACATTAAAAGTTAATTTTGTAATCATAAGCATTTATTATTGGTATTAATTTTAACAATATACAATAATGATGCCAGCTTTTATACATTTGTTTAAGCCTTTTTTTAAAAAAGTTTCTTTTCATACATGGTTAGAAAGCCATTAATTTGGACCCTGTCAAATTATAATTAATTTGAATTTATAATATTTCCGACAAGGCTAGGTAGAATGTTTTCTTTGCCCAGAAGTGTTTGTAAAAAAATAATAGTAAAACAGAATTCATTTATTCAACAAACATTTTGTCAAGTGCTTACTGGATGCCAGGTGCTGTCTTAGGATAGCAATACATCAGTGAATAAAAAGTCCAAAATCCTGGCTCCTGGGGAAACCACAGTCTCATAGGCATGGAATGGGAGGACAAAGAATAAACATAATTTAAAAAAGAGATTCTGTGGTAATCATAAATCTAAACTTGTTTTATTATAATAAAACGTAAAGGTCGGCATTCTGCAGATATAAAAACAGAGCCCCGTAAGAAAGACTAGGAGTGCCAGGCATTGAGACAGAGAGAATATCGTTTTTAAAAGCTGGTGTAAGTAAGCCTCACCAAAAGGTTAACATTTGAGCAAAGACCTGGAAGCAGGAGATTAGTAATGTAATCTAGTAATCTAGAGGAAGAGCTTTCCAGACAGAGGGCACAGCCCGTTCAGAGGTCTGAAGCAGTGTGCCTGGCATGTCAGAGAAGCAGGGAAGGGGCCAGTGTGAGCCCAGTGGAGTGAGTGAGAGTGAAAGTAGTAGCCGAGGCCAGAGGTAAGGGCTAGAAGAAAGGAGCACAATGTGTAGGGCTTAGTTTTAATTCTGAGTGAAATGGGAAAGTCATTGGAGCAATTTGAATACAGAAGTTACATGATGTGACCTAAATTTTTAGATGATTATTGACTGCTTTGTCGAAATAGACTGTATAGAAGCAAAGGTAGAAGCTGGGGACTACTTAGGAGATTATTACAGTTATTCACAGTAGCGATGCTGATGGCTTAGACTATGGTAGTATCAGTGGGAGTGGTAAGAAATAGTTACTTTCTGGATATCCTTTTAAGGAAAAGCCCATGGGATTTTCCTGATGCATTGGATAAGTACTGAAAATAGAGGCATCAAGGAGATGCCTAGCAACTGGTAGAATGCGGTTGCCATTAACCGAGTTGGGAAAGACTGTATGTAAGTTTGATCAAAAGTTTGATTACAGACATGACAAGTTGAGTGTCTTTTAGACATGCAAGTCACTGTGCAGCTAGGCAGTTACGTAGATAAGATTGGAGTTCAGGGGAGGGCGGTTCCAGGCTAACAAAGTGACTTTGGAAATTATCAGCATGTAGATGGCTCCTCAAGCCTGAGACTGAACATGGTCTCCAAGGGGAGCAAGTGGAGATGGAGACGAGGACGAAGGGTTTATTAGTCTTGGGCACCTTCACTTCAGAGTTCTGGGAGAAAAGGATGGAGTCGCATAGGTGACTGAGAGTGAGTGACCAGAGATAGACGATCCGAGAGAGGACACAGAACGTATTTCCAGCAGGAGGGAATTATGCCTTTCTAGGTCGAGCGAGCCCCGAACTGAAAGTCCATCGTTCGATTTGACCACACACAAGTTGCTGGTGGCCTTGGGGAGAGTTGCTTTGGTTCACTGGGGGAGAGCAGAAGCCTGCATGGAGCAAGGTTAAGAGAGAATGGAAGGAGAGGAATAGCAGACGATGTGTATAGAACACGCTTTGGATTTTTTATGTAAGAGGGATCAGAAAAATGAGTGGTAGCTGGAGGAGCTAGTGGAATTACAAGAGGGGTTTTTTTAAGATAGGAGAAATAACAGCATGCTTATAAGCTGCTAGGAATGATGAAAAATGAGGGATAACCTTGAGGAGGTGAGAGCAGCACGATTTAGTGCCCAGATCGATGTGTGTAGCTGAGCTCTAGAAACGGCGAGCGAGCTGGGACACTGGCGGACGGGCTGCGTGCTGGGAGCTCACGGTAGGCTTTCTTCTGCTTGCTTTACTTTTCCAGTTTCAGGAGTCTTGGTTATTTTATTACATCTTTCTGCCTTGCGATGATTATGGTAGAGGATTAGTACACAAAGACTAGAAGGATTTGGGAGTAAAAATCTGGTGTTGATAAGAGAAACACGTAGAGAAGCATGACAAGAACTTGTAATAGTCCCTTTGGGAGCATTCCCCAATGCTGTGGAGCATGACCGGCTCTGTCCAGACACGATGTACTGAAAGTTGAGTTCTTATTTGTTTCTTATGAGAATCTGACGGGACATCAGGAGGTGTTTAATAAAGCACTGTCATTAAAAAAAAAAAAAAAGGAAGGAAGGAAGGATGGAAAAGAAAAAAGAAAAGAAAATCAGGGGAGACTAATGCTCTTTTCCTTTTCTCCTCTAGAACTCTGGAGAAGATTGTGACATTTAAAATGTTCATCACTCAGTTGAGCCTGGCAGTGTTTGATGAGCTCACCCACCACAAAGCATCATCTGAACTTCTGCGACTCACGCTGGACAGTGTTTTTCTCCAGTTGGCCCCTGGGGAGGAGCCCGCCACGGCGCTGCTTCCGCTTTACCGTGTGGGGCTCTACTGTGGGGACCTGCAGTTGGACAACCAGCTGTACAGCAAGTCCAGTTTCCACTTCGCTGTCTTGGTCTGCCAGGGAGAAAAAATGGAACCTACTCACTGTTCCAAAATGCAGAATCTCCTTGCATCCAGCAGAGATTTGGAAGAATACAAGAAAAACTGTTTTATCAAACTTTGCCTCACCTTAACTGAGGGCGAGAGCTTCTTATTTGACATTCACGAGTTCAGCTTTGAATTGAAACCTGCCCGGTTGTATGTGGAAGACACATTTGTATACTACATCAAAACTTTGTTTGAGACTTACCTCCCTAACAGCAACCGGGACGGCCACCGGACAGCGCTCCGGGGTGGTATGCAGACGTTGCCGGTGCAGGTCAGACAGCACGCCAGGGCCCTGGCGAATCCCGTGAAGTTACGGAAACTGGTGATACAGCCAGTGAGTCTCCTCGTCAGCATCCATGCTTCTCTCAAGCTGTACATAGCCTCCGACCACACTCCGCTCTCCTTCTCCGTGTTTGAAAGGGGACCCGTTTTCACCACGGCCAGGCAGCTCGTCCATGCCCTGGCCATGCACTACGCCGCTGGGGCTCTTTTCAGAGCAGGTGAGGACACCAGCTGAGGGTCTGTGATGAGCAAGAGCCTAGGCAAAAAAGAATGCTTCGGGGTTGTGCCTTACCGACCTCAAGGCTTAGGAAGGCAGAACAGTGAGAGGTGAAGAGATGGGCTTTGCAGTTCGACAGCCATGGCTTTCGATCTAGACTCTGCCACCACTAGCTGTAAGGCCTGGGGCAAACTATTGGACCTCCCCAAGTCTCAGTTTCCTCATCTATAAAATGGGTTAAGATTTTTGAGAGGATAAAATGAAAATATATAAAGTGCCCTGAATTTTGCTTGGCACTTAATAAACTCAAGCAGTAGTGGCCGATATGTTTGCTGTTCTATAACTTAGAATTATAATTCCATTTAGCAAACACTTTTGGCGCCTCGTAGGTACAAGGCTCTATATTAGCTATCCAGTGCAGCCAGGAAAAGCAGCCCAGGCCCTCAGCCCCTGGGCCTAAAAGAAATCCAGTTCTAGTTTGTTAGCTTTCTTCATTACAGTCTTTCATGAATAGCTGTAGGTGAGAAATTCAGAGGATTTGTTTGCTCGTGAGATGCATAAAGAACCTTCTACCTCCCCAGTGCAGCCTTGCTTGTCTAGACAGAATCAGAAGAGAAAGCTGTCCGTGTCTCAGCCTCCACAGACCTAAGTGTCTCAGCCTCTGCAGACCTAAGCTGGGAAAGTCTGCAGGGGGCGTGGCTTGAATGTGTGTACAAAACATGGTATGGGGAGGATGGTGCTAAAAGTTGAGTGTTGAGGACCAAGTTGTCTCACAATACTCTGTGATCCTCAGCTTCAAAGTACACGTTCTTGACCTAAATTCACTCTAAAGCAGTTTCAGTTTGATAATCTCTCTCCTTATATTCCTATGAATTCAAGCTGCAAACAGCAGCCAGAGCTGGTTGTGAGCCCTTTTCGGTACAGAACATTGAAGTCTTACTTTTGGAGAGTAACACCGGAGAGAACCTTTGTAACATTGTACTTGGCTTGGCGAACGCCTGCCAGTAGAAGTTAACATTGTAGCCGTGAATGATGCATGTTGTTGCCATATGGTAAGATTACATTTTCTCCATAATGAAATTCAGAGTTAATAGGGCTACCCAGAACTCTTAACTAAAAATGACAAGATCTGGGGAAGACCCTGCCTGAACCATTGTTTTGATAGCTTGCACAACAATGAAGAAATATTTCCCTCTTGCTAAGAAATCATTTAAAAATAAGCAGTTAACATTTCAAATTTAATAGACTGGTATATTTATAAACAGTTCCAGAAACCCACCCTTTCAGGAAGTTTTTGCTTTTAACATGAGAAGCAGGCGTGTGGGTTACCGAGCTCCGACGTGGAGCCGGGAGTAAGCCTCGCACCAGTCCCCACACCACGCAGAGGTGTGGGGAGCACCCGTCTGTGTAATGAGCTGGCAGAGAAATTTCAGCTGTGGCACCAAGGAACCATGTCCCTGCAGCCTGTGCGCTAAAAACGATCTCTCTTTGTTTTGTTTTATGTTTTTAATGAGCTTTCACAAGAACAGTCTGTTTGGATTTTTTTTTTTTTGTAATCCACCTAAAATTCCTCTAAGCTGTTGTATCAACCTCATTATATGCTGAGACAAGAAATTCTAATATAGAGGGCCAAGTTTTTAGAGCCTGTTGGGAATTCACACACACACAAAAAAAACAAAAAACAAAAAAAACCCGACAATCTGAAGATTATCTGGAGGAAAGCAGTGATTGTAAGAGTTGGACATAAGAAGATGGTAGGAGGTTGCCGACCTTGGGTTACCATTCCGCTTAGAGGGAATGCACTGACATTCTCGTAGAAGAAGAGAGAGGGCTGGCTGGGGGCCAACAAGTTGTATCTCTGTCTCCCATGGGCCAGGATCTTCTGGGTCCTTGGACTTAATGAGTGGGTTCCTGACTACGATGGTCCAAATACCCTGACCTCCTTTCTAGTGGAGTTTATGGATTCACCTTGAAGAGGTTTTAAAAATAAACAGTTAATTAGAAATTAGTAACTAACCCTATTTGAAGGAAAGAATGTAGGCTTTATA
Organism: Pteropus alecto; assembly: GCF_000325575.1. Classification (NCBI taxonomy): domain Eukaryota; kingdom Metazoa; phylum Chordata; class Mammalia; order Chiroptera; family Pteropodidae; genus Pteropus; species Pteropus alecto. The sequence continues at coordinate 22,278,062 of NW_006439568.1, read as the reverse complement.
ATTTCCTGGAGTCTCTTTCTACCCCCAAGTCTCAGTCTGATGGGAAGCCAGACAGACACCCCTGTTCAACAAAACTCCCAAGTAAGTTAAGGATATATTTGCTTTTCAAGGAAAATACTTAAAGGAGTGCCCTGGGATACTTTCTGCCCTCTTCTGGCCAGCTCAGATGCCACTGTGAAGTAGCGCTGGTCCGCACATAGCCCTCCACCGTGTAGCGGCCCTAATCCAGGAGAACCCTCCCCCACCTTCATGTGGCTGGGGGAGCTGGATGGGCTGTTTCCGGCCACTCTGTGCCCTCTGCGCTGGCCTAGTGGGTGCACTGGAGAGAGATGGATGTCTGTCTGACAGTAGCTACTCTCTAATTTCTATGTGGCATCTTTGGAGAGAAGGGGAACTAAGATGTTTCTAGACCAACCTTCTGCCTCCAGGTGGAACCTTACAACTATTCTAGGCTCAAGGGTATCTGCCTTCAGAGAGGGTCCCCCAAGGAACAATATTCTACAACCTTCTATGGAACCTTGCCTGCTCATTGCAGACTGAGCTCACAGAAAGGTGGGCGGGCGGGAGGGGCTTTGGAATCCTGTAAACCTGGGTTGGAAACCCAGCCCACGAGTCTAACCACCAGGAATATTATGAGCAATTGACTTAATCTCTGAGCCAGTTTCCTCCTTTTGCTGTCTGCCTAGGAGATGGTAGGGACAGGCTAGTACCATGTCAGAGTCTCCTCTGTCCCCTGTGCCAGTGCTGTGCCTGACCCCAGGGTGAGGCTCAGTCATTAGCTAATCCAAATTTATGTAAGAGGAGGTAATACTACTTCTCTGGCATAGTTGTCTGTGAGAAATAAGTTGAGTGCCTGGCACCCAAAGACTCTTCCATTTATAATTCTCCCATTCATCTTCTGAAAATTATTCCCTCTTTTAACCTAAACCCTAGTGTTATCTTCCTAATGTTCCAGAGAAGAGGGTTGGCTCAGATTTTAAGAATGTCCCTCTCTCTAAGGCCTGGGCCTGAGAACCTTTTGGGCTGTGGCTGGGCTTTGCACCCACACCATCCTTACCCTCTGGGATCAGTGATTTGGAATCTCTGTCACAGGCCTGTGCTCTCAGAACCTACTAGTGAGACAGGATTAGCTCTTACACAGGTTCTGTCCCCACAGCCTCCCCATTACAACCCTCTCAGCCTGGGCTGGGGAAATCCATGGGTTCCCCGAGAAAGTCACCTGTTCAAAATGCTCCTCTCATTAGCCCTTAGCCCTTACCTACACCTCCCTAGTCCTCTGGCGAGAACCCCAATTCCCCCGCCCCAAGGGAGGAAGGTGAAGAGAAGCCTTTGCCGGAGTCCACCCCACAGCCACATTCCCATGAGATAGTGCACACAGCAGCCAGGCCACTGAGCAGCCCAGCTCCTGGCAAGCCCCAGCTCAAATAGGAAACCAGATCCAAAGGTCGCCTCCAGGGACATTCGCAGGGAACACCCCCGCCTCTTCGCTAACCTCATCAGTATGTCCATGTCACCAAGTTTACACAACTGGAACCTGAGGTTGAAGAGGAGACATTTGTCTGGCTCCAGCTCTGCTCCAAAGGGAAGCACTCAACTCGGTAGGATTGGGAAAGATTAAAAATAAGCCCTCCATCCTTGTCAGAATTTACATCCCCTTTGTAACACCCCATTTAGCATCTGGCCTCCTCCCTAGACCAGGCATCTCCTTATCCTGGTGCCTCTGTGCCCCAAAGAGCTTTAAAGATAACGTCCCAGCCTGCAAAACACCTGCAGCCTGAGGGACTGCCTTTCCTTGGGTGGGTGGGAGCGTGCGTCCCCCTGCACATGGGTCCCTGTCAGCAGGGATATGGGAGGCTCCAGTAGGGAAGTCATATTAAAGCTATTTGTGAAGCTGCCAAAAGTATCACTTTGATTTATAAAGTATGAAAGTTTGCCACATCTGAATTCACAGTGAATGAGTTATTTCCCATATTTTGCTCCAAAAGAGCTTATTACATTCTCAGTTCTAGTGTGAAAAATGAATTGCAGAGAAAACGGGTCACTTTTCCCAAATGTTGAAGGTTTTAGTAACCCTTCCCTTCGGTCCCTTGCAGGCTGGGTGGTTGGCTCTCTGGAAATCCTCGGCAGCCCAGCAAGCCTGGTGCGAAGCATCGGCAATGGCGTCGCCGACTTCTTCAGGCTCCCGTACGAGGGACTCACGCGAGGCCCAGGAGCCTTTGTGAGTGGCGTTTCCAGGGGGACGACATCATTCGTAAAGCACATTTCCAAAGGTAGCTCTTCTGGTTCCTGTAATCATGCCTTATTTCCATTCCTTCCTGTCTTACTTTTATATTTTTAAAGAACGTGTTAAAGTTTTAAATGCACTAAGTTTGCCGCGAGCTTTGTTTGGCGCGTTAGCTTGCAGTAAAATGTTGGATCTGTAACAAAGCTCGTATATAATGTCTTATGTTTTAAACAGATCGCTGCTTGCCTGTGTAGTGTGTGAAAATGTTTCAGAAACTTCAGAATTTTAAACCTCCCACTGGGAAAACAAGGATTGGCTCAACTGTTATTCCATGTGATAAATACAGAAATATTAAAGGTGTTCGGGACTTCTGCTAAACATCAGAAATCCTACACTGTGTTGCCTCATCATATTTTTTTTAATGTAGATACAGTTGTCATAACTTTTGTAAGGATATGGATACATTTTGACGTGGAAGCCAATTTGGAGTCAAACGGCCAGCTTTTCTCTAGCATGCCACGTAAACAGTGCCATCTTGTGGTTCAGATAGGTCAGCAGGGACAGAAGCCACACTGCTGCCCTGTACAAGGAGTGTTTCAGTTTTATCCGTGGGTTTGTTTGACGATATTTTGGTCAGGTTGGCAGTGACCCGGGAGGCTAACAAAGGCTGTCTGAGTCCCCTTTTCTTCTAGGCAGGAGGCAGAGAAATCAGGGCAAAGGAATTCTGCCCCATAAGAGGCTTTTACTGTCAACAGTGCTGCAACTGTATTGAGTGGACAGGTTATAGAAGTCTCTAGAAGCTTCAAGAAGACTTGAGCTTCAAATAGGAGAACCCATAATCCATAGAAGGGGCTGGCAAGAGAAGAGCAGGGGCAGCAAACCAGATGCCCTGGACAGCGACGGGACAGCTCCCCTGGGCCCCGGCCATCAAGGAGTCCTGTGAGCTGAGCTGCAGGACTCACACATGAGTCATTGGTGGATTTCTCACTCCTGACACTTAAATCTTTGTGGTTCTGCTGTTTTTATTTTAAAATAAGACAACCAACACCCGCTAAATTGAACTCCATCGGTGATTTTAGCCTGCCGATTCACTATTTTTTACACTTGTTCTCTCCTCTTAGCAAAGTCCATTTGGTTTGTTGGTGCGTGTGTGTCTGTCTGTCTTTGCATGTGCACATGGGTTTTTTTTTTTTTCCTTTTTTCTTTTCAGATTACTGGTAAAGATGCAGCTGCAAAAACATCTTCCATTTCTTGAAACTGGACATCCATAACAGATGAGCTAATTCATTAGCTTCAGAAATGTGTCCATTGACGTCTACATTTTGCTCATTGAGATCTATGCAGACTTGCTAGAGGGGATTATGAATATTTTGAGCAAGATGCTGAAATAGCCTTTCTTAGGAAAAAAACAGAATCATGGCTTTTACATGATATACTCCTTTTGTTGTTCTCGCTTTTTTCAATTAACATCACGAATATCAAATTGAAACATGTTCTCTGTGGCACGATAATTATTTCCTCAGAATATCTGATAATAAAGTTCATTATCTCCCTTACTATGACTGAGGTAATAAGGAGGGAATAATTATTAAGTAGAAACATTTATTTACAATCTACATAAAATTCAGCAACTAACCTTAACCTTTAAAATCAGAACAGACATATTTTAACTTTCAAAACTGGGCCTCAGTGAGGACTTCAAAACTAAGTGTTTTAGCTAAGCCTTGACAATCAAAAGGTAGTGTGAATGATAGTTTCATGTGAAGCTCTAGGCATTTTTCTGGTGGCAGAGACACTCCTCCTACCCCTTTTGAGGAGTGCCGTCACCGTCATAAGCAAGTGTTAACCTTCACCTTATTTTCTTAACGCTGTTGCTTCACATGCCCAAGAGGAAGTCAGCATCTCTCAGCCTCTGGACACGTCTAGAAGGCACAGATGTGCTTCCGCCACCCCTCTCCCCTCTGCCACAGCCTTCCAGGGACCATTTCTGTGGGGTCCACCATATAAGTGACCAGGAAGCAAACTCACATGCTCTTGTGCCCTCAGGTACCCTCACTTCCATCACCAACCTGGCCACGAGCCTGGCCCGGAACATGGACCGGCTCTCACTCGATGAGGAGCACTACAGCCGGCAGGAAGAATGGCGGCGGCAGCTCCCGGAGAGCCTGGGCGAAGGGCTCCGACAAGGCCTGTCCCGGCTGGGCATCAGCCTGCTCGGTAAGGGGCTGCCAGGACTGTGTGCTAATGTCTGCCCCCTGGCTCTGCCAGCAGGCCAAGAGGTGCAGGCTCCAAGGGCCGAGGGTGGTTGTGAAGTTAACATCTTTTCTGTGAACAAAGCTGAAGCTCAGGGAGGATAAGGCACGCTTACCGGTTCCTGTCCTGAATCGGCGAGGCTCTGGAACAGGACCCCCTTTCCAGCACCATAGTGTGGCTATGATGGGCCGTTCTTTTCTATCAGAGGCTCAACTGTGCAAACGCCAAGCTCCACTTTCCTTTGCCTCTAGTACGAAATGTATCTCTGGCCTCTTTGCAACTCTCCAAAAAAGAATCATCCCATAGGAGGCCCCCTGAGCCTGGGAGTGTCAACACAAGGACAGCAGCATAGGCTGGTTTGCTCGTTCAAGTGAGTATCAGGCAAACCTGAAGCACTGGCTCCTTTACAAGATTGCGGAAATCACAGATGCCTGCTTTTGTTTGAGAAGCACTTGAGCAACTTGCAACTGTCATGTAAACTTCAGTGAAGAGCCCACTTTTTCCTTTTGATTTTTTAAGAGTGCCAGATCAGCCTGACTCAGGGTAATTATCGTTTGTCGAGCAGCCAGATGGTATAGTTAGAGATGAAGATTGCTATGGATATTTCCAAATATTACAAATGTCTGAAAAATAAGTCGCTTTGGAAAAATCTATAAAAAGGAAGCTTCAGAGCTGAACTTTTGCTGAGCAGGATTTTCAAGGGTATCTTTTGTTTATTTGTTTGCAAAGGAATTTAAAACTGTATTGCTTGGCAGAGTGCCTGCCTTGCATCTGAAGGAGTATGCATCTCACAGAGATCAAAGTGCCCCAAAGCAGAGAGAACAAAGGTCAGAAAAGATGAGCTTGAAAGGATTTGTCCTTTCTCCAGGCTGCAGTTCTAAACACAGCCCCTCAACTCGCAAGGCAGCCAGCTGAGGCTCTGAAAGGAAGTAGTAAGATGTTACAAGTGCAGGTTAAGTTACTAGCGATGATTTAAGTCATAACATTCAGTGGTGTGCAGCACTGTCATTTGATAATGCATGGAAATTGGGAGGCTGATGGCCTGGGGATGAAACTGCTGGGTACAGAAGCAACGGAAGGCAGTGGTGGGGAGAGGGTCGGTGCGGGGCTGGGGCCGCGTTCCTCAGGAGCCGCAGACCCGGTGAAGGTGTCCAGGTCCCTTCTGTGTGACCTCAAGGAAGTTCTTACCTGCTCTGGAGCTGGGTTTCTCTTTCGTAATTAGGGTTGGAAATACCGTTATTAGAGGGCATAGTGGCCAGTCGTGTGCCAGGCACAGGGCCCGTGTTTGGCGGGCAGCACCTATTGTTATTATGGTAACGAAGGAACCATCAGCAGTGATCGATCTCACAGGGTGTCATGTGAGCAATGGCAAGCGCCTCAGTGCTTTAGTTTGAGTCCAATGGGTTAAGTTGCTATAACCATAGGAAGTGACAATGAGTTTATCTTGGGGCCTTGGGTCATTGTTTGGGGTCTGTGGGATCTCTTTTTGCTAAGAATGTGGGCTTCTGTGCTTTCTGCTCTGGGTAGGAGAGCTTTCCTCCCTCCATCCAAGTTCTTCTTAGAGCTTTCAAGTGCTGCAGTGGATACTCGAGCTGGCTGGCATATGGCCGTTTCCATCCTGACTGGTCTGTTCTCTTCCCACCTAGAGAAGTCCATCCCACTGCCCGGCTGACACTGTATAAAGTGTGTCGGATGGTAGAAATCAGTTTTGTGAGGAGCCATGATTGTGCCTTTGCGATGTCGCCCTTTAGGGCTTAGATCCCGTTGTTAATGGGGTAGAAAGTTATAAAGCTTTGATCTTTGCTGTAGTCATGGAGTCTTTCTGCGTCTCTGGTGATTTCCAAAAACTTAGGAGCCCTGGGGGTGACCCAAGTCCTCCTCAGTGTTTGCTGATTGTACCTGCAGACACTGGCCTGGCCCTGGGCCCACGAGGCCTCCGCCCCCCAGCGGCACATCCGTATCTGTGCTCCTCAGACAGTGTCGTTCACAGTGGGCATCTCAACATTGGCCCAAACCTGATTTCTTTCCTCTCAAAGCGTAAGAACTCCCTGCATCCCACATAATCACTGCATCATCTCAAAACGTCTCGGCGTAGAACTACCTTATGTGTGGCAGGAAGAAGAGACAGGGAGTGGTACCAACCAAGTCCCCTCACGTGGCATAGTATAGCGCTGTCACCATTTAATCCATCGCCAGAAATGGTGTTTAAAAGTCCCAAATGCAATTAAATGCCTAATTGAAGCTAGAGCTATTAACATATAATAGTTTGAAATCTGTGCTTAGTGAAGTCAAAATGCTAGTCCCTCAGTTTCTGCCTTTACAAGATAGAAACATTAACGACCCAGTTACTAGAAACATATTTGAAGAACAAGGCAATCAGAGTTGATAAGAGTTCTTTCACATGTCATGTTATTTGCCCTTCAAGCCCTAGGCATGGATGAGGTTAACTGACTTGCCTAGGTCAGAACTCCAGCTAGGACAAAGAGCCTGGGCCGTCCCACACGTCACCCTCCACACAGGGCTCCAAGCCTGGAAACAATCAGGATGTGGGGAGACTGAACAATTGGAAGTTCCAGGATGGGAAAACACATTTCCCCCAAATGTGTATGGCTTGGTGGGCCTTCCTGACGCGGCTTCGCCCTCATGGAGACACTGGAGTGTTACGAGGCACTGGAAAAATCAAAGGAAGTCTTCAGCTGCCATACCCAGCCGCGTCGCCGCAGGTCAGCGAGGAGGTGTCAGTGGGCAGAGAGGCCGCGGGAAGATACCGCGAGGCTCTTGGATGAGCTCCAGCACAGTTTTCGGAAGGCGATGGCTTTTGAAACAGTTCTGTTTAGCCTGCAGTGTTGGCATCAGGCTCGCCCACATTTACCAGATCTGTTCCCCATGCACCTCACTTTCTACTACACCCTGGAGTCCGTGCTGAGAGAGGGTATGAGCTCTGTGTCACAGTGACACCCCACGTTCCCTCCCAGACGTGGTCTCATGAATACCACTGGCAGGATGTCAGAACTTGCTTCTCTGACCCACGCTTCCCTTGGGCTGCTGCCTGACTGAGGAAGCATTTCGAGATTTCCGAGCAGCCACTGTCTTCATGGCCACTCCACGGGTGCCGTTTGGGATCCCAACAAAATAGGCCTCTACCGGATGAGTCAGGACACTTTCCCTTGAGCGAGCGAGTGAAGAGTCATGCCCCAAGAGACGGTGCTAGGAGCGGTCCCCTGATACCACTGGCAGCCGTGAGCAGTTTGGTTTGCAGTCAGCAAGAAATTCAGGAATAACAGAAGTACTTCCTTCTCCGCTTGCCAGTCTGTTCTGGTCATGAAAGCTGACCTCAGGCTGGAATACCTGACACACTGTGTGGGTCTCGTTTGTCTCTGGAATGGGGAGCTGTGGAATGGGGTCCCAGCTTCGGCCTGTGCCTCTGCTATTGTGCTTTGTTTTAAAAGTGCCCCAAATGTAATTACACCATGTGGTAATGACAGCACCGAAATAACCGCAGAGGCAATGGCTCGAACAGCTCAGGCACACCGTGCTTTTTGCCTGAGACTGCGGAGCACGTCCCAGAGCTGGTGACAGAGAGCCCTTTTAGTTCCCTTGCTTCAGAGAAAGCCCTCCTCTTCCAACCAAAGGTTAGAAAAAGAAGCACCGCCCCAGTGTCCGCCTTGGCCAGCGCACGGGGAGCCCTTCCCCGCCTCGCTTCATCACATCACAGCCATCTCCATGTGGCCGCCCACCCTGCGGGCCTGATGCCAGCAGACAAGTCTGGGGATCAGTTTCCACGACTTTAAGCCTGAGAGCACAGTTTGAGTAAATGACAGTAAATAACTTACCAGTTGTAGGATTTAGCTGGATTATACTAATAAGAGAGCCTTCTGAAGCCTCAAGAGAAGCTGCCTCTCTCAAGGCATGGCTGCAGACACCACGGAATGACTGCTGGTCGCTCACAGCCTCTGTTCTCCGGCTCGCACCTGGTGACCAGTGAGGTGTTGGTGTGTGTGACGGGCCCGCCCTCCCCCTCCGGGGTCTGGTGAGCTGACAGCTTCTCTTCTACCTCTTAGAATCTAACACCTTGTCATGAGGTTCAGGCTTTCCACTTTTCAGGCTGCCCAAATAGTTTATCTATCAACGCCATAGTAACTGTGGCCAGTGCCTGGAGAAAGTGGAAGATCAAAGGGTAGTCTCACTGCTTCACCTGCTTGCACTGAGGCAGGTGGACATTAGAGCCCTGCGTGGGTGGAGAATCACAGCCATCAATTCCCCGCGTACAGGCACATCGAAGGGAGAAGGGAGAGTCTCAGCGAAGTAACCACCTGCCCCACCGCCACCAACTCAGTTTTAATAGGCTTAATGGAAATCTGCACTTGAGAAAAGACATTTCTACCAGAAGTGCAAGCAGCAATGCAATTTACTGATGAATTTGTAGTTATTTACTCCACTTTTCCTACTCTTCAGCCTGGACACCTGTCAAAGAAATCAGATAATGAAATCATAAGATCAATATTCCTTGATTTAATGATATTCACTTTGAACTGTCTGCTGTGAAATGATTTGAGGGCCAGATTCGGGTTCGTGCCTCTCCCGTGCCCTGGTGGCAGCCACCTCCTCCAGTGTGGCCAGTTCCCAGCTGCTCTGACCCCCGACCTCATAGAGGGAGAGCAGAGCATCAGATTGCTCGGACTGCAAATGCGAGGCGAGCCCCCCAGCCTGAATGCCAGGGCTGGGTGTCTTGGGGGCGCTGAAACAATGACCCCTCGGCCGCATAGCCAGGGCCACCAGGGCCATCTGTGAGCAGCTTCCCCGCTTCCCGCATTGCTTCTTTAGAGGTTTCGAGAAGCATTGGTCTAGGCTGAGAAAGAGACCTGTCGCCTCAGGTCATTCCCAATCTGTCAATACATAAACTTAAATGGCTCTGTCAATATTGAGAGGAATGGAATCCTTGAAGAGCATTCCCTTTACAATTGACCTGAAGAAACTGGCTTTTGGTTTTACTGGATTTTGTTCAATGGAATATTGCTTGAAATTAGCAGGTCATTAACTGAGACCTGGAAGTCTCCGGTTACCCAGGAGACTTTGAACTAGTGGCATTTGGATTAATGGGGTTTGACATGCACTAAAATGTCTACCGGAGGACTGTGCGTTTTCATTAATCCTAGTAGGATCGAGTTGAAAACAAAGAATTCTGTCAAGAATCGTAATGAAACTTTTACCTCTTACTGAATTAGGGAACCCTCCACTCCATCAGGGGGGAAAAATCAGGACTGGTGAGGCCTTTACTAGATCTCGTCATTGGCCCCTCAAAGTAAGAGCCAGGAGGACAAACCACCCCAAGGGAAAGCCATTCAAGCAGCGACTAGTGAGAACCGGGTTTTGTAGCTGTTCTACAGTGAAGCGTTAGTGGCCAAACCTCAGCTGAAGTGAGAGAGAAGGAAGTTTTTCCAAGACTGGCAAGAGGAAGAGCCTGTTTCATACACAAGATCAGTGAACAGCTTGGCAGTTAAGAGCTGGGCCGTGGCTCTGATTCCCTGGACTCAAATTCTGCCTCAGCATGGCACAGCCATGTGACCTTGGGAAAAACCCCATAACCTCTCAGTGCCTCAGTGGCCTTATCTGGGAAGTGAGGAGAAAAACCATGCCTGACTCTGAGGATTATGAGGATTAATGATCTCTTACAAGTAAAGCTACTAGCACAGTCCCCAGCACATAGAGATTAGCTGTACAGTCATGCTGAGCTTAACAACAAGGATATGTTCTGAGAGATGTGACTTCAGCAATTTTGACCTTGTGCAAGCATCATTGAGTGCACTTACACAAACCTAGACAGTATAGTGTACCACACACCTAGGCTACAAGCCAGTACACATGTTACTGTAGAAAACAACACAAGATTAAATTGAGCACAAGAGAAAATGATGCAATCGAGAGACACAATAAAAATGAGATGTATGAGGCTGCTGGTGGTGTAACACGGCTCACTGCTTCACAGCAAACTATTTTTTATAAGTAGAAAGAGTACACTCTAAAATAACAATAAAAAGTATGATGCAGCAGGTCCTTGAATAAAGTCATTTTAGTATTGATAAGATGCCATAAGAACTTAACTCTTATTTATATCAGTCTCTGGAAAAATTAGTTTTGTTATACATCATTTTGTTTAAAGTCGCAGAACCTATCTTCAACCTTAAGTGAAGATTTAACTGTATATTAAATACATAAACCAGTAACATAGTTGTTTATTATCATTACCAGGTATTATGTGCACAACTGTACGTGCTGTACTTTTATACGACTGGCAGTGTTGTAGGTTCATTTGCACCAGCGTCACCACAAATACATTGAGTAGTGCATAGCACTGCATTGTAACAGTTTGACGTCACTAGACACTAGGAATTTCTCAGCTCCATTGTAATCTTAAGGGACCACCATCATTTGTGCAGTCCATCGTTGTCCGAAATGTCATTATGTGGCACCTGACTGTAATAGAAGTAACAATTACTCTTATTAAATAATTATTAATATATTAAGTTATTATTAAAGAATTGTTCTTATTAAAAGGGAGAAAACAGAAATGGTCTGGCCTCTTCCAGTTTTTTTATCTTCTGGCTTCATCGAAAATTTATTAGGCTGAGCAGGCTCACTCTCCGGCTAAGGAATTGTCAGCTCTCTTCTCTCAACTGTGTTGCCTGGTTTTCTGGAGAAAGGCATGTGGGCGTCACTTTGGAATAATCTGAGATGTTTACTAAGTTCTGAACCAAACTTCACAGATCCTGACTCTGATGGAACAAAACCAGTCTACACATCATGTTTTGATGAAGATAATAAAAGTCTAACTTAAACTTCCCTCAGTGTACTTACATAATTGGTCAATAAATGTAAAGAACTTTATAATGAAGGTGGGGTTTCATCGTCAATCCAAATAAAACTATGCTCCAGATTGAAGATTTTCCCTTTCTCAGGATTTTAAACGTCAGCCCTTACTGGGAAAAACTTTTCTTGTTTTTCAGGTGCAATTGCTGGTATAGTCGATCAGCCAATGCAACTTCCAGAAA
>NW_006439568.1:22231889-22266497 GCF_000325575.1 Pteropus alecto | reverse complement strand
TATCTCGGGTGTGGGGAAAGGAATCATGGGGGTGTTCACCAAACCCATCGGAGGAGCGGCTGAGCTCGTGTCGCAGACTGGTTACGGTGAGTCGATGGAAACCTGTTGGCCACTCAGACATTGTCACTTCGTTTGTGTTTCTGTACCAAGGGTTCCCGAAGGTGATCTAGACTTCATGCGGCAAGAGTGAAAAATAGAAGGAGTAAATGTGTAAGGAGATGAGTAGCTGTCTTTCTCACCTCCTTGTGCTTATCCACATGAAGAGCTGAATTGTACTATTCATAGTAAATTATAATAATAAAATTATAGAGCCAGGAAACCAATTAGTAATTTCAATATATGTATACATGTCATGGAATCTTTTTACAGTACATTTAATAAAATAGACTTTAATGAAAAGTAACCAGTTAGAGATTGAAGGCAATATGTAGACTGTATTGAAGCAGAGAATTATTACTTTTTCTGGTGAGCAATTTGAAAGGAAAAATAGATTAAGAGGCAGAAAGATATCTTTAAATTACAATGTATATGTATTTGGGAAATGAGAGAGGGTGGAACACGCATGTGTGGGCCTTGCCTGTCTGTAGGTGTCTGCACACATGTGCCCACAGAGCTTGGTGCTTGGTGTGACTTGCTCACCTGCAGACTCCGTGCTGCTGTTGGAGCCAGGCCAGGTCTCACGGCCAGTGGCAGCAAAGACATATGACCGCAACTGGAATCTTTCCCCAGGCAGGCAGCTGTGGAGAAGTGGGGCTCATGGCGCTGCTTGCACTTGCAGAGTGGAGTCCAGGGCCTCCCCGCATCCGTGCACGTGCACACAGGAACGGGTGTGAGAAAGGCCTCCTCCCATGCTGTTTTCTGCATATTCTTGACAGAGCACATGGAAGTGACTTTTAATGAACAGATGACTAGAATTACCTTTTTACCCAAAATCAGTGTCATCATTTCGGTGGTGACGCAGGCTGCCTAGCTAGTATCACAGACTAGGCGTGCTCCCTCATTTTTAAGACATGTGAGCACTCTGCATCTGGCCACACAATCTGCAGGGGACATTTCACTGCAGGCATCCTCAGTAGATCTGACAAGAAGCAGCCAGATCAGGGCATTAAAACAGCGTCAGAAAGGGAGCGAGCAGCGGACCAATGCCTGGACTCAGGCAGCTGTCGGAGAGGCTCCTTTAAGAGATCAGACAGATCCACACAGATGCGAACATGTTCCTCTTCGCTTCTCCTCGGCCTCCGCCCTCTTTGTTTCTGTCTCTCCTGTGAATGACATTTCCACTCACAGGGAAACTGACAAAAAGGACTTCTGCATCTCATAAGAGGACAGAGTTAAGTACTCCCTTATCAAATGCTTACACATTAATAAAAACAGTATTCTTTTTCCTATAGACCAGTGAGGGAAAGTCAGCTCATACTTCATAAATTCCTTTGGTTTCGAAAATGCCATTGTCCCTCACCATGCGTTTCCCAGGGCCAGGGAGCTCTCCTTATGTAAGAGCATCTCAGAACAGAGCTTCACGTGGCCTTATTGGTCTCCATCATTCTTGTAAAACTTTTATTACCACACTGAAGGTTTTACAAACCACTAACTCTTAGTCTAATGACTGAGCCTCATTTATAAACATTTACAAGCCCTCAGAAAGCACACATGCTGTACCATCTTTGGTTCTGGAGAGTCTCTTTAGAGGCCTGCGTGGCTGCTGCTCGGTGCCCTCATTTGGTGCTGGCACCAGAGAGAGCGTGTCATAAACCAGAGGCCCCAAGAGCGCTCATAAATGTATATGGATTCATGTTGAACAGCTGGATTAAGTCACTTAAATACTGTATCTAGGCAAACTGTGCCTTTGTGCACATCTCTGTTGTGTTTTTTTATTATTTGACCAGCCACGGCACAGATACAGAGGTATTGTAATATTAAGCAACAAAGTCAACTAACAGTCGACTTTTTTATCACATAAATTGTAAATGATGTGTAAACCATTGGTCAGGACCAGTTATACCCAGGAGCATTATGCTTTCTCTAATTCTCAGTCTGTGCTTGGACTGTAACTGATTGAATTTCGGTTCGTAGTTAATGTAAGGTCAGGATTAAGAGCATTGCAGTGCTTAATGATTATCTATACACTTACTTCCAAAGACGTGAGGTCATTTTGGATCTGTAGCATTTTATGGGTGGTGCAAAGCAGATGACGTCACTGTAGCATGGACCTGTTTTCCAGAAAACAACTAGTAAAACTCCCCTTCTCTTACCACAGGTATTCTACATGGAGCTGGACTTTCTCAGCTTCCCAAACAGCGCTATCAGCCAAGTGATCTACATGCTGACCAGGCTCCAAATAGCCACGTCAAATACGTCTGGTAAAGTTATCGAGACACTTGCTCAACTGCACACGCACACTGTTCGCTAACGGGGCCTGGCTTTCTCTCAGGATGACAAGCTGCACTTCCAGGGGCTTCCAAGAGGAGCAGTCATGGCCAGCATCTCAGGCAGCACGTCCTAGAGCCAGGGAAAAGCCGCTGTCCCCAGCTCTGGGCCTGCCACACAGGGGAGGGCACACATCGCCGGAGAAGCTGGGGCCTGCAAGAGGGCCCGAGATTCTCTGGCCACACAATCTGCAGGGGCCTGCAAGAGGGCCTGAGAAGCTGGGGCCTGCAAGAGGGCCCAAGATTCTCTGGCCTCCTAATTAGGGGTGACATGTCTGATGGGAAGAAAGGGAACTGACCAGAGCTGCGGGCCATCTTTTCCCCAGAAAGAGGTGGGCTCTGTTGACCAGAATCAGTTTGAGAATTAAAGTGACGATTACATTTCAAGCTAAAATTAACACTCAGCCTGCTGAGGGCCCTTTGTCCTTGGGCAGCATTGTGTAGGATGGCCCCAGCCCTTGGTACAACAGTGAGCGCTGATGTTGATCATTTTTCCAAAGCTGGCTCCTGGCCTCATTTTTCTCTTTTGCAACAGGAAAATGCTTCAGTCTCTGGGCAGACCGGAAGTCTACATGGCCCTGGATGTGGTTCTGGTGAGGGGCTCAGGCCAGGAGCATGAAGGGTGCCTGCTGCTGACATCAGAAGTGCTCTTCGTGGTGAGTGTCAGTGAGGACACACAGCAGCAGGCCTTCCCCGTCACGGAGATCGACTGTGCACAGGACAGCAAGCAAAACAACCTGCTCGTCGTGCAGCTCAGGCAGCCGAGAGTAGCCTGCGATGTGGAGGTACAGTTCATAAAACAGGGTGACTGAGGCTAGTTTCCAGCAAAGTCAGCATGTGGGCTGATCGCTTGTACCGGGCATTTATGAACCCACAACCTCTGCAGTGGCTACTGGAGGAAGGAGTGTGGGAAGTGAGGGGGCCGTTACAGAAGGGAGTTCAGAAGGCCCACCCAGGCATACATGTGAGCCTTTCCCAGGGAAGCCTAACAGTAGGCCAAATGGACTCACGACCTGGGGCTAAGCCACCTTATGAATTGAACGAGGCTTCATTGTCATGAGACTGGAGTGGACAGGACAGGACAGGACAATGGAACTCCAGAACAAGCAGGTCTGTACAAGGGCTAGGACAGAGGCGGTCACGAGGTGGGCCCACGCCTGCACATGGCCTAGGCGAGGCTGCACCTGGTCTGTGGAACTGGAGAGCACTGCCGTAGAGGCGAGGGGCGTCGTGCCTGGAGCAGGGCATGAGCACTAAGCCAGACCTGTGCAGGTTCACACACCAGGAGGTCTGACTCCCTCCCTCCCCACACCCAATCCCTGAGACTTGAGAGATCGGGATTTTGTAAACAGATACATCACTCCCATCCCATCCCTTGCTCTGTGTCCTGTGTGGCTCTGTCTGTGTTCTCTTCCGCATAGGACAGTTTCTCATCCCATAAGTTCTGCGGGATACCTCCTGGGGTGCTGCTTAGGCTCTTGGGGCAGCTTCCTGGCCACACAGCTCCTGAGATGTTCTGGCTGCCGGCTCTTGGCCACACATACGTTGATGTGAAACAAGCAGGGCAGACTCGGTGTCAGGGGTCAGGGGTGAACACCGACAATAGTGGCACACGCTTCCTGCAGTCCAGCCCGGGTCAGCAGATGTGCCCACTGGAAA
Organism: Pteropus alecto; assembly: GCF_000325575.1. Lineage (NCBI taxonomy): Eukaryota > Metazoa > Chordata > Mammalia > Chiroptera > Pteropodidae > Pteropus > Pteropus alecto. The sequence goes on along the minus strand of NW_006439568.1, from coordinate 22,262,412 downwards.
GCTGCCCTCTGCGCCTGCCTCCCGCTCGGCCTGATCTATGGGGCCTGAGAGTTGACCTCAGAAAAAGACATCTTTTCCCACGTGGCAAGATGGGGGTGGATTGGGGACAGTGTGGAGCCCGCGAGTCCTAAACTGGGCACTGAGGGGCCCCGGGAAAAGACAGCAAACCTGCCTCTAGCAGGTCCTGCCCGGTCCCTTCATTGTTTTCTTCCTGGTATGGAAGCCTGTGTCTCCCTCACACCACTGTTTGGGTAAAATTCTCTGAGATGGAAGGCAGCCAAGCACAACAACTGAGATTTCTCTAGTTTCTTGGATCACAATCAGTCAGGCTTTAAGCTGGGGCTTGGCACTAGGACTGCATTGCTGCTTCGAGTTGATGACTTTCTGGGAATAAACAGAGGTCAGATGTCCAGGCTGACTTTATTAGATCTGCCAAAATCTTCTGATCTAGTTGACAGTAAAGCAGCAGTGATGTGGCTACAGGATTTGGCAGCGGATAGCATCATTATCTTCAAGTCCTTGGTCCTTAACGAGAAACTTCCAAGGCCCTGAGGAGTATCCGTGACCATCATTATTCCTTAGCTGTTTGGGAAATATTTCAGATCCTAAACTATTGAGACGAGAGATTCATCTTTTGCTGTTAAACTGTCTATTGTGATCCTTCTCTCTTCAGCTTTTCTGTCTGAGGAGGGCACTGTAGGGAATTACCATAGCTGGAGGGAACGAGACCTCAGTTTCTCTAGGGGGCAGTGAGGTGGTATCCGGAGTCACCACCCCTGGAAGCTGCCAAGGCTGAGACCGTGGGACCACCGAGTTGGAGGCAGAAGCACTGCCACTCTGGACACCATGCTCTTCGCTGCTTTTCCATCGGTGGTCAGGGATGACAGAGGGTTGGGATTAAGGGATGGCAAAAACAGACGTGGAAAAAGACTGAGCAGGAACTGCAGGGCTGTGATCAGAGATACTGAGCTCAGATGGCAGCGCCTGGCACTGGACAGAAAAGGTAGATGTCCAGTGTTTCAGCCTCCAAATTCTACTTAGTATCTATTCCACTTTACCTCTCCCCTCAATTCCTCATAAGAAACAATTGCCCCCTTAGTCCTGTGTCCAAACCCCAAATTTTTCCAGTCACCCCAAAGGGTACTCAAGCTGCAGAACAAACTAGTCACTTTTCTCCTGAGACAGTAAACCCTTCCTTCAGAGTGCTGTAATCCAGTGTAGTGTGTGTGTGTGTGTGTGTGTGTGTGGTCGGGGGGTCACTCAGTGGTGCTGTTTGACACAGTGAATTTTCCGTGGTTGGCACCCATGTCGGTGCATACCAACCTAATCCACAGACATAAAGCTGGGTTAAGAAGCCTACCTGCTGTCTTCCAGGGAAAACTAAGAACAGTATTTTAAGATCTTTATATAAAATGGCTTTTCTGGTTTTTGCTTTAGATACTAGGAAACACAGCTCCTTTGAATTTTGAAAGGAATTAACTTGGAGATGACATCATTCAGTTTATTCAAATATGGGAGGATTCAGATTTTTTAAAATCAGCATTTGCTTTTCTTGGTTAAATGCAGCCATTTTTAGGGTAATAATTGCTTAATGTGCCTGGCACATTACTGAAATCCCTTATGAGAAGCTCAAAATGAATCAGGTCAGTTTACTCCTTGGCCAGGTTCCTTCCACAACACGGTTTTCCTGTGCTGCCGTTCAGGAGGAGCAATTAGGACTGTGCATGCAAAGCTTTCCAGATGGATTCTGACCCCATCAAATGATATCATCGGGGCTCTGGCTTTTGCCTGGTGCTGCGCAGCTTTCATGTGTCAGTGAATCTTTGGGGGCCTTTATTTTTCTTCCTAAGACTAAAAATGAGACGCAAACTCTAACAGATACCCTGCTTACTATTCTGCCGGCCTCTTTACCACCCCACTGGCTTTCTGCAACTTTTAAGACACCTTTGGCCATTGTTTATGTGCCCTGCACAGGAAACATACAGAAATTCTTTACGTTACTACTTTGAGAACTAAAAAGCCCTCTTTAAAAGTTTTTAATTCTTCCAGAGTGGGCTTGCCAACATTTACTAAAAACCACTGTAAGGTCAGTGGCTACCTGATTCCCACAGACCCGAGGCTTACACTGGAAACTTACCAGTCCCCTTATGTACACACTAGTTCGCTACAGATTCAGGGTGGGAGTAATTTATAGCTCCGACTGCCTTTGATGGGTGCTTTCTCAGAAAACCTCACTTACGAACTTACGTAGTATATTTCAGTTGTTTGAGTTCCACTGAAGATGAGCCAGACTTTTATGAACCATAAATGTACTTTGCATCCTCCTTTTTTCCATAAAAATTTCCCCTTCCTCTGCCCAGTTTTATTTTATCTGGCTTTAAATCCTAGTATTTATAAAAACAGAAAATGTTACAGTTCAAAAGGTATTTTTTTACTGCTCTGTCCGAAGCCACTGGTTTGAAAGAGGTGCTCTTCACTTTTTCTGTTAGACTGAAAAGGTTGTCTGAAAAGGGTTGAGGACGCAGGCGAACAGCTTTTATTTCAGAGCTTAGTTTAACTGTGATTAGATTTAAGCAGAAACCCTCTGTGAAAGGGGTTTAGCAGGATTCATTCTTTGTTCCTGGGCTGGTTAATTAATAAAGAGCAGTGACAAATGTTTTAATAGTTAACGAGTAAAATGTTACCAAATCAACTTTAAACATGGGAGTTTTACATACCACCAAATGCTTATTCAAAGGAGGTTGTCCTTATGTTCTTGTGTAGCTTTTTGTTATACTGCTTTAATTAGTGTTATTGCAAGAAGAAAAGGGAAACGGTTTTGGATTAAATGGCTTTATTAGGTAACCTAAAAATATATCAAATGTATCAAGGCAGAAGAAAAGGAGTAGTTTTGTTGTGGTAGTCTCCTTATGAGTTTGACAACTAAAGCATCTTTTATTTTTGGATCCCAGGTGGATGGAGTCCGAGAGAGACTATCAGAGCAACAGTACAGCAGACTTGTGGACTATGTCACAAAGACATCTTGTCACCTGTCCCCCAGCTGCTCTTCCATGCAGACACCATGCCCTGTGGTAGCTGTGGAACCTCTCCCCTCCACTGTGAAAACATACCACTATATGGTTGATCCGCATTTTGCTCAAGTCTTCATTAGTAAATTTACCATGGTGAAAAATAAAGCCCTGAGGAAAGGGTTCCCCTGAGGCCCCTCCTCTGGTGTCAGTTCCTGCTTGTGCAATTTATTTTTGAAAAAGAAACCTAACTAGCTCTAACATCTGATATTGGCTCCAAGATCAACACTTTTCTGTAGTTAATAGGTAATTTTCTAGCCTCTTCTAAAATTCAGATTCTTCCTTCTAAAACTTGACACTAATGGATAAAAAATTCTTCCTTTCCCATTTGGAGACAATGATTAACAGAATCCTGTATGTTGTACTCTTACCATAGAAAATGCATTCCTTTTTGCTTTTATTTGCTAAAATTTTGACTGTAATTAGGACCTGTTAATTCTCAACTCTAACGTAAAATGTGGTCAGGCCTTAAGAATAGAATAGCAGGGAAAACATTAAAACTTCATTCCGAGTTACATCTCATTTTAGGCTGAGACTGTTCTTTGCCTAATGCCCTCATCTGCAAAGGGTGTCTTTAAATGAAATTACATGTTTAGGATTTTATTAACTTGTTAAATTTCTTATATGTGATGTATTTAAGTGAAAGCTCATGTGTGTGTTTCTACTTTAAAGTCTACAGTTTACGAAATTTACCATTCTGATGACTATCCATACATTTTGGAAAATTTTTTTCTAGTTTGTTTTACTAAGTCAAGCTTAGAGTACATCTTTTGTGTCAACTGATGAAGACTCAAAATGCTCATTGAGTTTTAGTTTCATAAAACATACCACCTTTGACATGCCCTGTGGAAGGGGTATACCGGGTTCATGCTGCCCTGCTGCACTGGTTAAGAGTCAAGAACCTCAAAATTAACCTCAATAAACCAGACCAAATTGTTTATTTTGAATTGACTTGCTCAAGTATAAGGATATTCCTGGTCTACAGCCATGCCACCCTGAACACGCCCGATCCCGTTGATCTTGGAAGCTAAGCAGGGTCGGGCCTGGTTAGTACTTGGATGGGAGACCACCTAGGAAGACCTGATGCTGTAGGCGTTATAAAAAAAAAAAAAATCCTGGTTTCTAATACTATTATTTTGCATTTAATGACACATTTGGCTCAAGATCCTAAATCACTAGATATCATGTTTAATATTCAGTAAGTATCTCAAGACTCCAATTAAAACACTTACTGGTTACATCCCAACTTGGGCCTGCAACCTGTTACCTACAATTGTGAAACACTAAGAAAATTCAATTTCACATGCCCACTGATCTTTAAGACCTGATGCTGTAGGCGTTATATAAGAAGTCTCAGGTTATTGGGCATAAGAAGTCACATTAGTTATTTCTGAAAGCAACACTGCTAATGGACAGTGCAGACTGAATATGGAAAAATGGTTCCTCCATTAGTATGTTATCACACTCATTTAGGAAAGTGAGTTGTCAGCCTCAAGAGTAACTATTTTAAGAATGTAAATATGTATTCATATCTTTTATGGTAACTGTGCTTACTAAGAATTGTTATATAAAATTGTTTAAAATAAAAGGAATCTTTCAATTCCTGACCACACCTAAATGTGTATTGTTACCAGGGGTTTTTATTAAATGCAAATTTTCACTGATAACAGGATTTAAATTAGCTCACATTAGGACTTAAGAACTAAGTTAAAAAGGATGAAACTTTTGTTATAAAATGACAATTGGTGATTAAATTTGCTTTGGAAAAATAAACAATGTTTAAAGCTCTTTGCGGTATCACTTTGATCACAACAAAATAACAAAGGGAGATAGGTCCTAAGATCTAAAAGTCGGCACAGCCATTAGCAGACACGACTCAATGCCACTTAACTCGGCTAGATACATATTCCAAATTGCACGTATATCCTATATTGTTAGCTCTTTAATAAAGCATTACTGAATAAAGAACCCTTAATTTCAGTTATATATTAGGTCTGTCTGGTGGTCGATCCAGCAAGGCTACCAAACGGTGACGCTAAGACCCCAGGACACATTTTATTGGACAGCGATCTGTCTCTTCTGAGAGCCCACAGTGTAGTCATGGTGGGCTCATGTAGGCCCCCTAAACTGATGGCCCAGGACCAAGAAACTATGCTGAGCAGTATCTAGGAAATGGACAAAATATAAGAGCAATCAAAAATGTCCTAAAATGATATTTTTTAATACTGAAATCAAGTTACCTAAGACTCACAATGCGTTAAAACCCCTAACCAATTCTGATGCAACTGCCCAGATATATCGGTGAAAATAAATAAGCAAAGACTTATTGTCCACAGTATTTGTTAACTGTTTATTTATCAAGAGAAACTATTTCTTAGCCCAAATATTCATGCTTCATATTTCAGGAACACAGGTCAGTGACAAAATTTTCATGGAAGTCAACTCAAATTCTGTGGAGAAAAACACAATGGCTAAGTTAATGACAAGCATTCTCTCAATATCTCACCACCCTTGAGATCACCTGAGGTCTATTCCTACTAGTGGAGCCCACACTTTGCTCACTCATGTTTCACCCAGAAGCCCAGTTCAGGCTGCCTGGGCTCCAGGTCCATCCTCCACCAAGCTCCCTGACCAGCCTCTTTTCCATTTATGGCATTACCACACCTTACACTGGTTTATTGTTTTCATTTACCAAATTCTGCTTTTTAATTATCTCTTAAGTCTACCCCTCTCCTTTCCTTCCTCATACCCACATACTGTTTTAAAAGTGGCAGCCCATCTGCTCTAAACAATTTCTTTGTCTCCAAATCCATTTTTCTTATTGGTTTTTAAACACAACCAACTTCTTATAAAAAAGGTTAATCATCCTGTTAACATCTGATCGTTACGTACACCCATTGTGGAAAATTTGAAAAGTTCAAAGGTGTAAGAAAACACCAATGTTAAGATTAAGATTCCACACAGAACCAGTAATATCTTCTTGATCTTTTTACCTTCAGTCTTTTTTTAATGTGCAATTTAACAGATCATACTTAAAATTCTTAGTTTTCTATTATAATCTCTTCATGTTACTTTGTGAATATCATTTCTAATGGACCTAACAGTAGTATGAAAAAGGCACAATTCCTTATCAATTTTCCAACCACTGGAAATAAAGTTCTAAGTAATTTTATAGCTAATTACTGCATGCATCTATCTGCATTTCAGATATTAAGATAAACTATACAAATGGAATATTACAGAATTGAATCTAATATCAGGCAAGTAACTTAATCAAAATCATCCTTGAATCTTTCAGAAAACCAATCTAAATCCAATGCAGGTCTCCCCAAACCCCTACCCCCAATCTTGGGGAAGATATGTACATGTGGCATGTGGAATGCTCACTTGGGTAGTCTGCCTGAAAAGCAGATTCTCATTCCCCTTATCACATCAAACTCACACTGGGGTGGTGGAGATCACCTAACTCTGTTACACTGTTCTATCTTTTTTGTTGACCTGCATAAAGTTAAATACATGAACGTTCATCCAGTACTTGATACATGTTTTCACATAAATTCAGTGGACGACCTTTCATCAGCACACAATCCCTTCATCTGTCCTTTTCTAGACATAAAATCTTAATTCACACTATCCAGAGGCATAAGGACTTTGTAGACATGACAGACCAAACCAGAATCTATGGGAAGCCATCAAGTCACTTATGGACGCCCAATTAACAAAAGGTGTCAATAACTTTTAAAAGCAGTTCTAAAAATGTGATTTTTTCCTAATGCCAATCTACCAATTAATAATATGTGAAATGATTTTTAACATAAGTAGCTTCGTATGCCTGCAAGGTGGTGCACTAAAAAGCACCAGACTCCCACTCCCCCACAGAAAAAGAAAAACATATGCACCAAAGTGTGTGTGAGAACTCTAGAAATCAGTTAAGAATCTGCAGCAAACAAACACCTAAACAAGAAAAAGCGACACTCGAAACTGAGATTTTTTTCTCACCTTTGCCCCACCCCTTATAAGTGCAACAGCGTGGTCAGGAGGAACCTAACCAATTCCTGGCTCCTCCCCTCAGGACAGAAGGAAGTGAGCCCTGCTTGCAACTTTCTGGCTTGAGGGACTTTTCTATCTTGCCAATCTCAGAACACTGATGGGACTGGTGACAGTTTAGATAGCAGATTGCAAACTGCTGAAAGCAGCTGAAGACTCAAGGGCACCAATGAGCAATAGGTTATGGGCAGAACAGAAAAAGAGCTAAGGCTACTAGAGAAAGCCAGTGTGAGACTCTTAGGAATTCTTAAAAGCAACTGAGTATAACTGCAACAAAAATGCCTGCAAAGGCTCAAGGAAGACATAGCCCCAGAAAAAGTCAGAAACAACCCGAGCTTTCGTGCCAGGCTGTTTAGTGAAGATCTTCCCCTGCATGAAGCCAGTCCACGCACAATGCACACAGTGGGAGAGATGGCTATTTAACATGATAAAGACTTTAAAACAACTGTCTTAAATATGCTCGCGCGAAAGAAGTCAAGACAACTAAACAAAATCAAGAAAACTACATGAACAAATTGAGAATATCAACAAAGGAATTGTTTTAAACATACAAATTCTACAGAAAATACAGTAACTGAATTGAAAAACTCATTAGAGGGTTTCAACAACAGACTCACACACAGGCAAATCTGAAAACAGTTTTCTGAATTGAATCAGAGAAGCAAAAAGAAAAAAAGTAAATGAGAGCTTAAAGGACTTAAATTTATTTTTTAAAATGGTCAAAAACTGCCCAAATTTGAAGAAATGGATATACAAATACAAGAAGTTACTTGAAAGTAGGATGAACCCAAAAAGACCCCACCAAGACACATTGTAGTCAAACTGACAAAAACCAAAGACATGAATCTTGAAAACAGCAAGAGAGAAAACTTTCACAACCTACAAGGGACAGCCTCTGTAAGACTGTCAGTGGATTTCTCAGTACAAACCTTGCAGGTCAGAAGGCTGTCGAATATATTTAAAGTGCTCAAAAAAAAACACTGTCAAAAGAGAATACTGTATCTAGCAAGAGTCCTTCGAAAACGAAGAAATTAAAGACATTCTCAGATAAATAAAAGTTAAAGGATTAGGAACTCATTACTACTAGGTCTGCAATGAGACTTCTACAAGTTGAAATTAAAATATATGAGACAATAATGCAAAGCCATGTTAAAATAGAGTTCTCCAGTAACAGATGCATAGATGTGGTTCTAGGGTTAATCGGTCAAGATCCTGAATTTGACATGAGACTATAAAGACATGGAATGGTTCAGAGGAGGATCAATACATTTTCCACTACAAAGTCATCCTTTACGCCCTCAGGGACATGTCTTCAAGCTGAAGAGCAGAAAGAGCAGCCACAGCCTGAAAAGAACAGCTTTCTGGATGCCTTTCCAGTTTTCTCCTTAACCTCCAACTTCCATTTAAAATAAGGCTCACACGGCAGCAAGTCCATACAATATCATTACGATTATTCTCCTCTACCTTAGAGGGGCATTCTTCATAATAATGTTGAAATGCTGTTTTTTACAAGTACTTTAACCTGTGATAATTATTTTAAAAATTTTAACACTAACTGAATAATGCAGATCTTAGGGACAATTAAGGCAGCATTCAATTATAGTGGATATTGTAACAAGGACATGGAAAATCTACTTTTAACGTACCAATCTTGTTTTTAGAAAAATTCTTTTCCAGTATTTCAATAAAAGTTATTTTATAGGGGATACTTAAAACTAGTATTTAAGCTTTAAATGACAGTAGTATTGGCATAGAATAAAATGACAACTATTTATTGTATCAATTTCTAATACTATATAGAATTTCTTGTAATATATTTGTTTTCACGTTCAGATGTTTCTAACTGCATCGTCTACTTGTTATGATCATCTCACTTCGTAAATAAAAGACTTGAACAACATTACTACAAATTGGACATAACAGTTACAAAACATTCTAAGCAATGAAAACAGAAAACACAATACTCTCAACTGCTTATGGAACATTCTGCAGGACAGACCATGACAGATCCATAAACTGGTAAGGAAATTGAATCAGTAATCAAAAACCTCCCAACAAAGAAAAGCCCTGGATCATATGGCTTCACAGGTGAATTACACTAAACATTTAAAGAATACCAATCTTCCTCAAGCTCTTCCAAAAAAAACTGAAGAGAACACTTTTAAATTTAAATTTAATTTTTAAAACTAAAACCTCTTAGAAGAGAACAAGAGAAGCTTTATGACATTGGATTTGGCAATGATTTCCTAGATGACACCAAAAGCACAGGCAACAAAAATATTACATAAATTAGACTCCATCAAAATTTAAATGTCTGTTCATCAGACACAATCAATAGAGTGAAGTCAATCTACAGAATGGGAGAAAATATTTGCAAATTATACAGGGTTTAAAGCAGTGGTCCCCAACCTTTTTGGCACCAGGGCCTGGTGCTCCTATGAGAGTCTAATGCCTGATGATCTGAGGTGGAGCTGAGGCGGTGATGCTGGCGCTGGGGAGCGGCTGCAAATACAGATGAAGCTTTGCTCACCCACCGCTCACCTGATTTACGGCCCAGTTCCTAACAGGCCACAGACCTGCACTGGTCCGCAGTTGGAGACTCCTGGTTTAAAGAACTACAACTCAACAACGACAAAAAACCCAATTGGATTAAAAATAGGCAAAGGATTTGAACAGACATTTCTCCAAAAAACATATACAAATGGTCAAGCATGAGAAAAAAATGCTCAACATCATTAACCATTATGAAACTATAAATGAAAACCACAATGAAATATCACCTCACATCCATTCGGATGAGGACTATCAAAAAAAAAAAACCACCAGAAACACTAGTGTTAGCAAGGATATGGAGAATCTGTATGTTGGTAGTAGTGTAGGGAGGAGGCAAGAGAATTAAAATGTTAATCAAGCCACAATCAGAGACCGCAGTGTGCTGATCAACCTTGCAGCCAGGCCAGGAAGACACGTGCAGAACAAAGAAAGACTTCTGCTGTGGTTGCTAACAACCCATTCCCCACATCTGTGAAGCGGAACCCGGAACCAAGACCAAGAGTCATTACCTATGGCTAAAACTATGAGGGAACCTATGAATTAAAGGCTAGGAACTGCCAAGCAGGCCTTTCACTCTACATATTCTTACCATCCCCTCCCAAATACTTCCCCTTCTTCACTGTATGTCCATATCAAAGGAAATGGGAACTAAAGAATGACATATAAACTGAATACCCTGAACACTCAGGATCCCTCCCACTGTCCCTCACTCTCTGCCTCTGAGAGGAGACCACACTCTCTGAAGTGTTACCCCTTCTCTAATAAACTTTCGCTGACTCACTTTGGCGCATGTGTTGAATTCCTTCTACACTCTCTGCCAAAGGGCCTCTTCTCTCCGTGTAGGGCTTGGTCTCCCCCCACCACCTCAGGGAAATTTGCCCTGTCCTGCATCAGTAGAGTGTAAAATGGTGCAGCCACTATGTAAAATAATATGGTGGATCGTTGAAAATTATAAATAGGACTACCATATGATCCAGCAACTCCACTTCTGGAATTTACTCAATTCTAACACATGCTGTAACAAGATGAACCTTGAGGATGTTACAGTAAGTGAAATAAGCCAATCACACAGATAAATATGATGTAGGATGGTGCTTGCCAGGATTGGGAGGGAAGGGAGTTGTTTAATGGGTATAGTTTCAGTTCTGCAAGATGAAGAGTTTTGGAAATTGGTTGTATGACAACGTGACTGTACTTAACAATACTGAACTATACATTTAAAAATAGTGAAAATGGTAAATTTTATGTGTATTGTACAATTAAACAGTAACTTCAAATAACATTACCTTTATATTCTGAAATCACTTTGCACTCTGAAAGATACCAGCCTTCCTCATCTCCTCAAAATCTTTCATAGAATCATAATTTCTGTAGAAATCTGCATATGCCTTCTTCCTTGGTTCAGCCACAGCAAACTAAAAAGCAGCATAATCCATTAGGGCTTATTTTCCAGATTATTAAAAATTTACTATGTAAAGACAACATAAATCAGAATGTTTGTGTTTACCTTTAACTTAACTCCATATTTAATAAAACAAAGGGTGGAGACATTGATACAGAAACAAAGAAAAAATCATGACATCAAACCTAGGTTTAATACCTGACCTAATTGTTTCAACCACTACAAGAAAAATCTTAATCATCTTAATCATCCAGCCTGGAATTTTTCGGTCAAGCACCCAAGTCAGGTAATCTGTCACAAGGGCCCTCTCCATCCTCCACCCTCTCATAAAAAGAAGCAATATGCAAGATAAAAAGATCTTGCATTCCCTTCCCACAAAAGAAGTCCTGATCTAAAAATAATCCCTTCTTTTCTTAAAAGCTTCCTTGCCCCTTATTTTCTAGAAAAACCTTCCAAATTATACAAAGCTGGGAGATCCCTTCTAGTGGCTAAATGGGAAGCTACCTAATTCATGAATTGCTTAATAAAGCCAATTAGATCTTCAAATTTAATCAGGCGAATTTTGTTTTTAACAGTGCCAAACAGAACTACTGCCTTCCCCATCCCACTGCTTAAATAAAACAATTATAGCCTGTGTTATGAGCTGAATTGTGTCTCCCAGAATTCATGTTTGGAGATAAGATCTTTAAGGAAGTCATTAAACTGAGGTCTTTAGGGTGGGTGCTAATCCAATATGACTAGCATCCTCATAAAATTCAGATATGCTAATACAGAAGACCCTGTGAAGACAAAGACAGCCATCTACAAACCAAGGAGAAATCAGAAGAAATCAAGCCTGCAGCCATCTTGTTCTTGGATTTCTAGCCTCCAGAGCAGAAAATAAATTTTGTTTAAGCTACTCAGTTTGTGGTACTTTGTGATAGCAGCCCTAGCAAATTAATACAGGTTGATTTAAAGATGGAGGACAAGCTATCTGGTGAATGAGGTACTTTCCCGTCACATGAGGTGAGTGGAGGAACAGTCAGGAATGAGCGCATTAATCTTTAAGGCTATACGTTACTTATAAAAAAAATAGTTCTAAATTTAAATTAGAACTGTATTTTTAGACTATAAGCACAAAGTAAAAGTCAAGCATACCTTATAGAAAGTTGCAACCCCCAGAGATATAATGACTGCTCCAATAATGTGAAATCGCAGACGCTTGGCCAGAAGGCCACGCATCTGAGGTTTCGTCAAAGCACTGGAAGTCATGGTAGTTGTATTTTCCCTGGTGGATAAAATTAAAAAGAAATTATTAGAACATCTAAAGAATTCTTATGCATAATGCATGTTAGTACCTAAGGAGGCATAGGAACGATAGATAGTGGACTGACTCCTCTCACAAAACCTAAGATGTTTAATGGTTTAGCCTTGTGTGGAGGAACAAACTTTCCTTCATCAAGGTTCTTTTGGCAGGCCTAATAATAAAATAGACATGAAACAAGATTTGAAAGAAACAAATCTAATATATATGTATGGGAACCCCACATAAATGAGAGTCAGAGACCCCCACATGCAGCAGAGATTCAGAGACAGGAAAGGGAATCTAGGTATACAAGATTCTGAGCTAGGGATGAGGTAAATGTACCTTGGGGTCTTCGAAGGGTCACAGCCAAATAACTAAACATGTTTAGTAAATAAGTTTGTCTTGCCATAAAGATGGGTCAAAAAAATTACTGCTAATAATCTCTTGTTATAGGCAAGGCCCCTAATTCGAGTTCTTCTAGGTAAAGGGAAGTGCTGAAGTTTCTCTTGAGCCTGAAGCTAAAATCGCCCTTAGCTCAAAACAATCCGCATACCACAGCAGCACGTTCTGTGGTGACCTGTTCTGAACTCCCACATCTACTTCACCTTATTCCTTCCCCTCTCACGTGCTGAACGACAACCCTAAACCAATAAAGATAACTGCGGCACAGAATATATGGTGAAGCAAAAACTACAAACAAAAATCTCTACTAACTACTGGAACGGTAAGCAATGGCTCTAGAAGCGCATTTATAGCATTTACTCTTTTAGAAACTTACTATTAACTCACTCAATCTTCGAAACAACCATGTGAAACAAATTATTCCCACTTTATTGATGAGAAAGCCGGGGCACACGAAGTGACTGAAACTCGGATGGGAACCAGCCGTTCCTCGAGATCACAGAGAAGCTCGGCCCCAAGGCTGCAGCGCGCGGGCGGTCCCCGCAGACCTCCCTCCCGTAACGCGGCCGGTGGGTTGGTGGAAAGACCAGGTGCGGGAGGGAGGCTGTAGGAAGTGCGGCCTCGCCTTCCTGCCACGGGCACTATGATCCTTCACAAAAGATACGGGACAACACCGACCGAGCGCCAGCGTTATGGCTGAATCCCCAACGCTGACACGCCAAATGACAGCTAAATGAGCCCACTCCGTTTTACAAGTGGAAACACTGGGACCAGCCAGATCAAATGACCTAGCCAAGGTCACACTGACTAGGGAAAAAAACAACACAGCGGGCACGGGACCGGTCCAGCCGCCTTCAAAACCCGGCTGGTTTCTCAAGGCCTCCGCAGCCCACCGGCCCCCGCGGGACCCCCGCCACTCTCCTGAGGCCGCGGCAGGTCGTGCCGGGGTCGACGCGGCCGCGAAGTCCGAAGCTCCCCACCGTAGAGCTGCTGAGTCACGGCTCAAATCCAAGGCAAAAAGAGCAGCCAGCGGGAGGCGACAGTTACGGGAACCCGAACGAGGGACGCAAAGAAATACGACTCACCTTAATACCAACGTCCTTCCAGATGGAGAAATGGATGACGCTCCAGCAGCGCGCAGGCGCATAAATAGAGGAAGCGACGAGGTTTCGGCGACGGTGGCCCAAAGAGTTCAAAAAGCTTCTGACGCGCCTGCCTACTCTCGCAGCTGAAGTTCATCTGGGGGGGTATTTAATCTGTATGTCCTTCGATTTAGGGTTTGACCTTCTGAGTACGTTTCCTTAATAAGTTGGAGATATTGCTCTTACTCATATGCAGACTTGATATGAATTTACTACAGAATTCAAAGATATTTCATATGTAAATTTTTAAAAATTTACTCTACAAATGCAGTACAAATCTTCCTGGGCCCGTGGACTTCCCGAACCATGTGCACAAACTGACATTTTTATTATAACTGCCCTGTGTGAATAACCGCTTGGTTTGGATAAAGGGTGCATAAGACAGAGGATTCTTAGGAGCTCAGAGCCCAGCAGATGAAACAGACTTAAACAGATTAAACAGATTAATATCAATCTGAAACGGTGGGCGCTACCAGAGACATGATCCAGCTACTGCAGAAACAATTAGTAGATCTGTACCTCAGCAACATTTTTAAGGCTTCTTATCAAGGGTATACCCATCTAAAAATCTTCACATGGGATTTGTCCAGGTGGTAATTTGTTCCCGTTTCTTTCTCATCCCTATTTCCACTATTGGCCCAGAGAAGATTAAAGTTAGGACTTGCTTTGGCCAATGTAACATGAGTGGAAGTACAATGTGTCATTCTGGGTAGTTACGGGAACCCGAGCCCTAGTTCGGGTTCCCGTAAGCTTTACAACACGGCATGTAGTTTGCCTTGTTCTCTTTGCTCTGCCTTTCTTTCTTTCTCTTTTCTTTCTTTTCTCTTTCTATACGTTACTTATATTTCTTTCTTTCTTTCTTTTTCTTTTCTTTTTTTACTTTTATTAGCACTTATTTGATGCTAAATTTACTCCCGGGCCATAAGTTTTTGTTTCTTCAGTTTCTTCCAGGATATCTTTTTCTTCTGTGCAACCTCCTCTTCTGGTTTAGGAACAATCTGCTCTTTCTCAGTGAGAATCAGCGTGGCAGGGAGAGCTCAGGTAGGGTTAATCCACCTGTGAGCTCTGTAAATTCTGTGAGGCATCTTGGGAGCTATGTTCACCTGGATGTGCTCAAGGACCAGAGAATCTACATCTAAATATCAGCATTACTGCATTTTTAAGCATGTGCAGCAAAAATTCAGCACTCTTTTTGAGCCACTGACCCTGCATCCAGCCCCACTGTTTGGCCTGGGCACCACTGTAACAATTGTAACAATGGAATGGCACACATTGCTTCTGTAAAGTGACATCCTTCTGATACTTGGTGGCTTTTCAGATATGCATACCCTCGATGGTCTAGGCGGTTTCACGAGTGTTTTTAAAGTCAACATAAAGATATGAACCTCTTGATCTTCATGATTTTGTGGGTTTTTCTGCGTCAAGTGAATAGTAAACCATTTTCAGAGGTCACCTCAGACCACTTATGGGAATAGCTGCTCTGCCTTTCTTATAATGAAAATATTGATTGAGATGGCACCTTTGTCATCTGGGTCTATGAGAGACTAGGATAAGCTGAGCACTCCTATTAATCTGCACTGTCCAGGTTCGGTGAGTGAGAAATAACAGTATGGTAGTGAACAAGTGGTTATTCCACTGAGATTCACGGACTGTTTGCTCTTATAGACAAATTTAGCTCATCCTGACTGGTACAGGAGGTTAAAAAAAAAAAAAAAAAGTTATGGTTTTTTTGTTAGGGGTGTGTATGTCTAAGGGTTGAAACAGATAAAGTAAGTGATAGAGACCATGAAAGTGTGAAAAGGAAATGGGGACATTAAGGTGGCCCTGGAAATAACCTGTTTATCACCACAATTTCTCCTAAATTGAAACAAAATGGGAGCCCTTCCAGGTTAAGGGCATCTGTAGGCCCAACCTAGGCCCTGAAGACTAGAGCCTCAGGCATCAGCTCCCCAAGGCGTCTTAGATTGAAAAAGTACTGTATTCTAGGGGACTATGGACACCCCCAAAGTTTGTATATAGATCAGGGACAATGTTTTCTGACCACTCTGAGGCTGAGTTGCTGCTTTACTGTATTTATAAGCCCTATGTAGTACCTAGTAGTTTGCAAAACATGTTCACATATGTGTTTCCATTTTGTTCTCTCAATAATCCCATGAGATAGATGTGTAGGGATTGGGGAGGGTGCGGTTTAGACGAAGAAACTGAGGATCATAGTAGTAGAAAAATAGCAGAACTAGGAATAGAATATAGAGTGAGATTCCTCCCACACAGGGCTATGGAGAGTACCTCCAGAGAAACAAATTCACTTCAGTGGATATCACTCATCAGTTTATGATAATTTGTTGAGTACCTACGGTGTGCTCTGTGTTGCTATCCCTAATGGCTGAAAGGATAATCCCAAGAAGCGAATGAGGACACTCTCCAAATCAGTAGATTATTTCATAACCTTTAGCTTCTCTTTAGTTGAATAAATATATCCTCATAGGTCCCACTCAGAAAATCTAAGAGGTTATTTATTCAGACTAATAGTGACAAGGTCTGTGCAATACCTAAGTACCAGATATTGGTGTTCCTCTGACCATTTCAGAGCCAGCACTAATTAAAAACAATTTTCCCAGAATCGAGCTGACTTTAATCACAGAGGCTATACAGAGAGATGTCCTGGCCTAATAAAGGCCTTTATGAAATGAAGATGTTAAATGTGTCATATTAAACGAGCTGCATTAAGAATATAGAGAGAACAAAAAATAATAATAATAATCAAAGATTACTAAATAGAAAAAGAATCCAGAGGAGAGAGAAATTATATTTTCAGGTTCTAAGAGGACATAACAAAGTCAAAAGATAAATATCATTCTAAGATAGGACAATTGATAACGACTTTTTTATTTTTTTGTTAAAGAGGATCTCTTAGTAGTTACTTTAGGATCTCATTTTGAAATTGTATTGATTTTAATAGATGAATGTGGTGAACTAATTGAATCTAGTAACAAGGATGTCTTTAGCATCCAGATGCTCCTCTGGGGAGACAATCAGCTGTCAGAGGACTACATGGTCATCCTGACATTGGGCCACGTTTAAAAATGGGGGCCCCAAACAAACATTTTGGAAAGGACCACCTCACCCATTACTACCTGAAAAATGGGTAGACCTGGCCCCTTTTGTACATCCCCTGTCTCCATTTGCCTTTAGCCTTCTCTCAATTACAAAAAGCCTGAATTTAAAATGTACTTGATATTCAAATGATTTATATGAAGGATTAACAAATCTATGTGTGATGTTTTAAGCTTCACTATAAGGAATAAGCAAAACCAAATCATCCCACTACAATTAAAAAAGTATTTACTAATCACTACTATGTTCCCCAATCTGTGCCAGCCATTATGGGAAGTGGTAAGGAATTGTAAAACCCAGACCTTATGCTCCAATCGCTGGTAATTTTATTAAGGAGAAGAATCATGAAACCCAATACAAGAGAATAGAGTTCAGAACCAAAATGAGATGAAAATAGTTAATACAGAAGAAAGTTTGGAAGATGCAAGATCAGTTTGAGATTATTCATTCATTCAACAAATATTTGCCAGCATCAAGTACGTGCCAAGCACAGTTCTACACTGTAGAGATACCATGTGAAAGAGACAAAGTTCTTGCTTTCATGGAGTTTATGTTCTCATGTGGGACACAGAGCATACAAGTAAACAAATAAATACATGCTGTAACTTCTGACAGTGGTAAGTGCTGTGAAGAAATGAAAGTGTTGGTGTGGTGCCCTTTTTCATGGGACCAGAAACACCCTCTCTGAGGAGGTGCCTTTGAGCAGAGTCCCTGCTGACATGAGAAAGTGAGGCCTGTTAAGACCTGAAGAGAAGAGCGTTCTCTTCACAAAGAATAACATGTGAGGTAGCACAAAGTTGCTGTGTTCTGGAACAGTAAGAAAGCGAATGGTATTGAAGCGGAGTGAGCACGAGGTGAAGGTCCGACCTGGCCTGGGAGACTTCACTCGGGAGGCGAGATTTGAAATGGGGTTAGTTTATCAGGCTGAGCAGATGGGGAGAACATTTAGCTGACTGATTAAATTTCTACCACCTGATGGCATGAGGACTTCTAATTAGGACTGCTCTTGATTAGAGAAAAATAAAGAGAATTAGAGGCTTACGTTTTCTACATATCTAAAGGGCTCATATTTGAGGACTCAACACTTCCTACAATACAATCTATCATTTATTCCCTTATCAACTATTTTGGGTTTTAATTACTTGTGCTTTAAAAAAAAAAAATCCTTCTTAGATTGATGATAAAAGGAGCAAAATGGAAATGAATAATCCTGTGTTCACATTAGCTTCCATAAGCAGCAGCTATGGTCTTGCTCCTTTGAAGTGCTTCACACTCTCTTTAAAATCCTCTAAACTTAATTACCAATTTACAGTACATACAAGGGACATTGGAACCAGGTAAACACTAATATAGTCAGCAGAATCCAGACTGTGGGAAACTCTGCAGGACAACCTGGTTTCTTTTCAAAAAAATTAATTGCAAGGAACAAAAAAAAAGGAAGAGAGTGAGAAATGCAGGAAAAACTTATAGATTAAAAGGGAGTTCAGGAACATTACCGATCACAATGTGTGGAACTTATCTGGATCCTGTTTCAAACAAACTGTAAAAAATAAAAACAAAAAACCTACAAAGATTTATGACCTGGAGGTAACTGGAAATTTGAACAATAATTGGCTATTTATGATATTAAGAAATTATTGTGAAATCTCTTTTTAGAAGTGGTAATGACTTTATGATTTAGTAATACATATTGAAATATTTGCCAATCAAATGACATGATTATTATTTGCTTCAAAATAATACAAATGGGTTTGGCAGGTGGATGGGAATGAGGGTTATTGGTTATGGGGGAATAAATTGGGGTCAGCAAATTATTACTGTACAGGGCCAGTTAGGCTGCGGGCCAAGGTCTTTGTTGCTACTACTCAACTCTGTCATTGTAATGTTCAAGAAGCTACAGACAAACTATAATGAAATAAGTATGGCTGTGTTCCAACAAAACTTTATAAAAACAGAAAATGAGCTGAATTTGGCCTTACAGCCATAATCTGCTGATCCCTGGTAAAATGATCATTATTGTAGCTGGAACATGATTAATGTGAGAGGTTACTGTACTAGTCTGACTACTTGTCCATATGTTCAATGTTGTCCATAATAAAATATTTAAAACAAGTGAATGTCTTAGCATCATTCAGAAGCCTCAGATAACTCTTCAGTCTTCTTGGCATTATTCTTGCAGGTGAGTGTTCCTCTTATATTCAACTTGGACCACATACCTTTCATTTCCCCCTTTATATATAGGCTTTTAAACACCAAACTCATCTGAGAGCTCCCTGAACACATCAATTTCATTTTGGCCTCCCTACTTTCTGCCATGTTGAGATTATACACAGGTATATTTTTATTTTTTAATTTTTACTTTGTTTTATTTTCTTTCACTTTTTGATCTTCTCATTCCTCTTAAGCCATCCCATTTTAGGTAGAATCAGACCACACTCAGCAGTTCTCTAAATAACTTAAGAAATATAAAAATTACCAACATTACTATAAGCCAGACTTTGTAGTAGTTTCTGTAGAAGCAAAAATGAACACGATTCAGTCCCAATCCTTGGGGGAGCTCCTAGAATCCTGAAGACCCTGCCTTTCTCATTCTGAACATAAAAACACTATTCTCTAAGCTTCCCATCTCTTTAATATTGCCCTCTAAGAGTGTACTAATTACCTTTGTTTCTCCCTCTACCATCTAGAGAGATAGACTGAGTCAGGACAAGTAAAGAGGGGTGCAGCCCACAGGAGAAAGTCTTAGTGTGCCTGAAACCTAACCCAGAGTTTTCCAAGCTTCAATTATCTGCATATCCCTCCATTAGCACTTACTTACCACTTTTCTTTAAATTGACTCATTTGGAAACAAACAAACAAACAAACTAAGTAGCCACTAGTATTTGGAGATGCTAACTTGGGCTTTCCCATTGTTCATGCCTCCCCCATTCACCTGGAAGGAAGAGCTTTCTATACACATTTTCCTCAGAGTGGTCAACTTATTGATTTTAAAACTCACTTGTGGCAAATTGTCTTAAAAGCCATAGCTTTTGATTAGTGTGAGCTTTCTAGTGTGAGCTTAGTTATTAATTAGAGGATTAATAACGAAATCCAGGAGTATAAAGAGAGTAGGTTAAAAGCATGATGTTCAAAATATTCCCTACTCATCAGGAAATAAAATGAGATGGGAGGAAGAGAATCAGAAAAAAGGTAACTGGAACTTGGATGCTTCATGGGTGGCAGAAGGGAACTCCAGCCAAGTCTAGCAGGTGCTGCAGAGCAGTGCTTCTTACACTTGAATGTGCATGCAGATGCTGACTCAGTTGGACTGGGGTTGGGCCTGAGAGTCTGCATTTCAACAAGCTTCCAGGAGATGCTGATGTTGCTAATCAGACTACATTCTGATTAGCAAGGCTTAGAACATCCTAAAAGTTCCCATGGTCTCTTGGGGATATCTGTTCTGAGATTGAGCTGTGGACCCCCAGGGAGCGAGAAGATAGGTAAGAAGGACAAAAAGTAGACTTCAGAAGCTGGTGCCGGGGTACAGTGTTGAGACTCACTGAGACTGTGTTGCATCCAGTGAAGAAATAGAGAAGAGCAGGCACCCCATCCTTCCCTAATGCCAGAATAAAAGTTGCTCCAGGGAGAAGGAAGGAGGGACTGGAGCAAACAATCAAGCTGGAGAGCCATCTAAAGACTAGCTGAACAGAAGTTCTGCACCTAAGGCTATAAAGCCACGTGGAGACTGGTAGGAGGGATGGAGACACAAAACAGGCTGGCCCCACTCCCATGCGTGGCAATTGAGAATAGGGAGGGACATCTCAGCTGCAGAGGTCCCTCCTAAAGAGCAAGGATCCTCAGCCCCACCCTGATGGCTAAAGGAAAGAAATATAAGAAAAAGTTAAAGGAGTTCATCACCACCAAACTGGTATTCCAGAAATGTTAAATGGATTTTTTTTTTTTTTTGGAGAAGGAGGAGGTGGAGAAAGAGTAGAAGAAAGAAATATAAGAACATAAATATGAATAATAAAATGGCAATAACTAGGTACCTATCAATAATCACTTTAAGTAACAATGGATTAAATGCTTTGATCAAAAGACAGGGTGGCTTAATGGATAAGAAAACAAGACCCGTACATACGCGGCCTACAAGAGACCCACTTCAGAATGAAACACACACAGACTGAAAGCAAAGGTATGGAAAAAGATATTTCATGCAAATGGGGACACAAAAAAAGCTGGGGTAGCAATACTTATACTAGACAAAATAGACTTTAAAACAAAGGCTATAATAAGAGACAAAGAAGGACCTTTCATAATGATAAAGGGATAAATCCAATAAGAGGATATAACCTTTGTAAACACTTATGCACCCAACATAGAAGCACATAAATACATAAAGCAAATATTGATGGACATAAATGAAGAGGTTGACAATAACACAAAGTAGGAGACTTTAACATCTCATTAACATCAATGGATAGATCTTCCAAATAGAAAATCAACAAGAAAACATCAACCTTAAGTGACACATTAAACCAGATGAATTTATTTTAGAGTATTTCACCTCAAAGCAGCAGAATATACATTCTTTTCAAGTGCACATGGAACATTTTCCAAGATATACCACATGTTAGTCCACAAAACAAATCTCAAAGCTTTTCACAATGGTAGTATCGTAGCCAATGAGGTTTATCCAAGGCGCAATTATTGCTAATTGAAAACAAAATAAGTCTCGATAAATAAAGTTCGAAATCATATCAAGCATCTTCTCCAACCACAATGTATAAAACTAGAAGTCAATTACAAGAAAAAAAAAACTGAGAAACACATGAACACACGAAGACTAAATAACATGCTACTAAACAATGAATGGGTTAACAATGAGATCAAGAAAGAAATCAAAAGATACTTTGAGACAAATTAAAATGAAAACATAGTGACCTCAAATCTATGGAACCCAACAAAAATAGTCTTAAGAGGGAAATCCATAGCAATACAGGCCTACCTCAAGAAACAAGAAAATTCTCAAATAAACAACCTAACATTACATCTAAAGAACTAGAAAAAGAACATCAAACAAAGCCCTAAGTGAGTAGAAGAAAGGAAACAATAAAGATCAGAACGAAAATACACAAAATAGAATCTAAAAAAAAAAACCAAAATTGACAAACCTTTAACCAGACTCACCCAAAAAAAGAGAGGACCCAAATAAATGAAATCAGAAATGAAAGAGAAGCGACAACTGATACCACAGAAATACAAAGGATTCTAAGAAAATACCATAAACAATTATATGCCATCAAATTGAACAATCTAGAAGAAATGACTAAATTTCTAGAAACATACAATCTTCTAAGACATCTGAACAGATGAATTACTACTAACGAAATTGAGTCGGTAAGCAAAAACTCCCCACAACAAAAGTTCTGGACAAAAGGGCTTCACAGGTGAATTTTACTAAACACTAGAAGAAGAATTAACACCTATCTTTCTCAAACTATTCCAAAATATTCAATAGGAGGGAAGGCCTCCAAACTCATTTTATGAGGCCAACATTACCCTAATTCCAAAACCTGACAAAGACATTTAAAAAAAAATTATAGGCTGATATCCTATATCAGTTTTATATTTTTGTGAACATAGTTACAAAAATCCTCAACAAAATATTAGCAAACCAAATTCAGCAAGACATTTAAAAGATTATACACCATGATCAAGTGAGATTTATTCCTGGGATGGAAAGTTGGTCCAATATCTGCAAATCGATTAACAATATAAAGGATAAAAATCATATGATCCTATCAATAGATGCAGAAAAAGCATTTGATGAAATCCAGCAGCAATTTATGATAAAAACTCTCAGTAAAGTGGAAATAGGGACAACATACCTCAACATAATAAAGGCCATATATGGCAAACCTACAGCTAAAATACTCAATGGAGAATAACTAAAAGCATTTTCCTTAAGATCAGGATCAAGACAAAGATGTCCACTTTTACCACTTGTATTCAACATAGTATTGGAAGTCCTAGCTACAGCAATTAGACAAGAAAGAGAAATAAAAGGCATAAAAGAACTAAGAGGCATCCACAGAAGAAGTAAAATTGTCATTCTTTGCAGATGATATGATGCTATATAGGGAGAAACCTAAAGATTCCACCAAACAACTATTAGAACTGATAAATAAATTCAGGAAAGCAGCAGGATACAAAATTAATATTCAGAAATTGGTTGCATTTTTATACACCAATAATGAACTTCTTAACTTCTATCAGAAAGAGAAGTTAAGAAAACACTCCCATTTATAACTGCATCAAAAAAATAAAACACTTAAGAATGAATTTAACCAAGGTGGTAATACTCAGAAAATTATAAGACATTAAAGAAAGAAACTAAAGAAGATACAAATAAACGTAAGTATATACCATGCTCATGGATAGGAAGAATTAACATCATTAAAATATCCATAACACCCAAAGCAATCTATAGATTCAATGCAATTCCTATCAAAATACCAATGGCATTTTGATAGGGATTGCACTGAATCTATAGAACGAATAATCCAAAAATTTATATGGAACCACAAAAGACCCAGAATAGCCACAGCAATCTTGAGAAAGAAGAACAAACCAGGAGATATCACACTACTTGATATCAAACTACTACAAGGCTATAGTTAAAACAGCATGGTACTGGAATAAAAACCAACACATAGATCAGAGGAACAGAATAGAGAGCCCGGAAAGAAACCCACACCTATTTAGTCAATTAATCTATGACATTGGAAGCAAGAATATACAATTGGGTAAAGACGGTCTCTTCAATAAATGATGTTGGGAAAACTGGACAGATATATGCAAAAAAATGAAACTAGACCACCTTTTTATACTACATACAAGAATCAACTCAAATGGGATTAAAAGCTTAATTGTGAGACCCCAGCCATAAAACTACAAGAAAACATAGGTAATAAACTCTCTGATATTGCTTTCGGTAATATTTTTTATGATGTATCTCCTGGGGCCAGGGAAACAAAAGCAAAAATAAACAAATGGAACTATATCAAACTAAAAAGTTTTTGCACAGCAAAGGAAACTATCAACTAAACAAAAAGACAACCTATTGAATGGGAGAAGATATTTGTCAATGATACATTGGAAGGGGGTTAATACCCAAATTTATAAAGAACTCACACAACTCAACACCAAAAAAGCAAACAATCCAATTTAAAAATGGGCAGAGGACCTGAATAGACATTTCACCAAAGAGGACAATACAAATGGCCAATAGACATATGAAAAAATGCTCAAGGTCACTAAGCATCAAAGAAATGCAAATTAAACCACAATGAGATATTGCTTCACATCTGTCAGAATGGGTGGGTTGGCAAGGATGTGGGAAAAAAGAACCCTCATGTACCATCAGTGTTTTGCAAACTGGTGCAGCTACTGTGGAAAACAGTATGGAGTTTCCTTTAAAATTAAAAAAATAGAACTATCTTATGACCCAGCTATTTCACCTCTGGGCATTTATCCAAAGAAACTCAAAACAGTAATTTGAAAAGATATATACACTCCTATGTTTACTGTAGTATTATTTATAATAGCCAAGATATGGAAGCAACCTAAATGCCCATCAATAGATTGTATAAAGAAGAGGTGGTACATATATACAATGGAACATTATTCAGCCACAAAAAGAATGAAATCTTACCCTTTGTGACAACATAGATGGACCTAGAAGATACAATGTTGAGTGAAATAAGTCATACAGAGAAAGACAAATACCATATAATCTCACTGATATGTGGAATCTAAAAAACAAAATAAACAAACAAAATACAAACAGACTCATAAATACAGAGAATAAACTGATGTTAGTGGATGGGAGGGAGGTTAGGAGGTGGGTGAAAAAGGGGAAGAGATTAAGAAGTACAAATTGGTAGTTACAAAATAGTCCTGCAGATGTGAAGTATAGCATAAGGAATATAGTCAATAATAATGTAATAACTATGTATAGTACCAGGTTGGTACTACACTAATTGCAGGATCACTTCGTAAGTTGCATGCATGTCCAACCACTATACTGTACACCTGAAGCTAATATAAAATATTATTGAATGTGAACTATAATTGAAAAAACTAATAAAAGCAATAATGTTCTTAAAAAAAAAAAAAGAAGAAGAGAGGGAGGGGGCATCATTTTAAGGAGAATCTTGAACTAACCCTGAAAAGATTGAATTTTAAATTGGGGTTGATCGAATTTGGTCACACTTTCTGTTGCTGATGAAGAAACAGAGCACAAGAGCTAACTTGAGTTTAGTAACTGAGAAATAAAATGGCAACATTTGCATATAGAAGCGTAGTATATAAAATCCTTAACTGCCAAAATTTTTACCTAAAAATTATATAATATACTCTATGTATAATATATAAGTTATATATTGTATCTTTGAAACAAATTGCATATAAATTTTAAACTACTACAGAACATAAGCCGGGATCTCTTGTGAACCAAATTATTTATTTATGTATCTATGTATTTATTTATTTAATAATTAATTTTTAGTTTGCTTGATGTGTTCTTTCATTTTCTGATTTTTATTTTTTATTAAAGTGTAGTTGATATACAATATTATGTTAGTTTAAGTGTACAACATAGAGATTCAACATTTATATATCTATTGAAGTGATCACCATGGTAAGTCTAGTACCCATCTGTCACTGCACAAAGTTATTACAATATTATTCACCTAATTCCCTGTGCTGTACAATACATCCTCGTGACTTACTTATTTTATAACTGGAAGCCAAATAATTTTTTAATGTCTAATTGAAGACTCTAAGTCGGACTTTATAACAAATATTAGAGACTTCCTCCTCCTTGACTAATCAGATGGATTGAAAGAGTATTGAAAAGGAATTAACTTCTTTATTGTACAATGCAACATTTTTTGAAACTTTAAATTTGGAAAATTCAAACATATATGAAGTTGACAGAATAGTATAATGAAAGGCCCTATCACCGAGCATCGACAATGGTCAACCTGTGATGCACCTTTGTTTCATCTCAGTCCCCTACCCCTCCTCTTGCTGATTACTTTGGAGCAAATCCCAGATATCACATAATTTCACTGGAAATATTTCATTATACATCTCTAAAAGATAAAGTCTATTTTATAACTACAATATCATTATCACATCTGAAACAATGACTATCCCTATCATCAAATATCCAGTGTTCAAATTTTGAAATATCTTTTTTTTTTTAACTTCTTGAATCAGGATCCAAATAAGGGCCACACATTGCAATTTGTTGATATGTCTTTTACATTTCTTTTAATTTATAGGGTTTTTTTCCCTTGCAATTTATGTGATTTGTTTAATGCAGTGGCTGTGTACCATTTAAAATCATCTCTCAGTGAGTTGTTCCACACCTTGGGAACAATAAACGTTTGTCTCTGGTCTTTAAACATTTCTGGCACACAGGAAGCCTCAAATATTTGTTGAAGGAAAGAAAGGAAGAGGAGGGAAGGGACGGAGGGTTGAGACGGAGCAAGTGCTAAAGGGGTGACTGAGTCCCCCTCGCAGTCTGAGGGAGGCCGTACTAGAGATCCCCACACAGCTGACCATTTCCTCCCCAGATTAAGATTGTCTTCTCATAGTCTGCAAGTCAAGTTCAAGCTCCTAACATTGTGAAAGAACAGGTTCTAGTCTGGCCGCCTTCTACCTTTTTAGTTTCTTTACCAGAGTCACTTGATCATGATGAAACCACTCCTTGCTCATGACTATAAAATCAAATAATGAAGGTGGGCTCCCAATGAAAAGCCACAGTCTTCTCTTGTGAGATGCCCCACTGTCATCCTACTCTTCCAAAAGCAATGGCTTTTACCCATTTCTTCAAGTAATTGTTGTTGCAGAGGAAATATTTTCCTTTACTCTTCAAAGTCCTTCTGGCTGGTCTAATAATCAAATAACATGAGATAAATTAGCAGAAGAAAAATAAATTAAAGTTTAATAACATGAATACATCCTGTATACATATGTATCCCGTAATATGTATACATGAGTGAGACCAAAAAATTGAATGACTAGCCCAAATGGTGAACACCATCGCCTTAACCACCTTCGGCTAAAGACAAAAGATGCTGGGCAGATGCTGGGCGTGGAGAGTCAGTTATGGGAGGTTACCAGGGAAAGTACTGTAAGCAAAGGTAAGATTGTTATACAGATTTAAGTCCTTGCCTTCTCCATTGATGGCAATTTCTAGAGATTTAGATATCCTTCTCTTTCTGGTAAAGAAAGGAAGACACCTTTACAAAGGAGATTTCCAGCACAAATGTAATATTCTTTTCCAAAGGTTAACTTCTACTTGGTTTTCAGAGCTTTTTCCATGTCTGCTGCTTCTTAAAATTAACCAGACTAAAATAATCAACATCCCAAAGAGGCATATTTTAGGGTGGCAAACTCTACCAGGATGTCATCTTTGACATCCCTTGTCATTGGTAAGCAGTCAGCAGCCCAGCAGCTGAGGGGCCTCCCTGGGGGCTTATGGTTAAGAGCATGTGGAGAAGTGACTATGGAAGGGGACATTTAGATTATACATACTGAAAGTTTGTGAGGGCTATTGGAGAGTTTTGGTTTTGAACGAGGCAACTCTTCTCTAACCTGAAAACTCTCTGAAGACCTTGGAGCATTTAGCTCCCACTGTGGCCAAGGCAAATCTTTGGTTCGCAGGGTCTAAAAGCCTCCCAGCAGCCCGGGAAAGAGATCATCCCGCCCATTAATTAATAATATTGTAGTCTTTATTCTCTAGACACATGCTCTATCAACAGGCTTCTATTTTGGGCACTTCTACTTTTGTGAACTGGCTGCTGGAAATCAGCACTTTGGTTGCTCACAGACTCTCCCGTGTGTCTCCGCCTACAAAAAGGTACATCTTTATGTTAAATTTGGACTTCATTCTTTCATCTCCCCTTGCCTGGAACAATAGTGTTGAGGGGAAGTGGTGTTTGCCACCCCGAAATAACATCTCTTTGGAATACTGATTATTTTAAGCTGATTATTTTTAAGAAACAAAAGACTCAGAAAGAACCTTTGACCTTCCCCTAATGGCCTAAAAGAATTCAGAGAGACGACCTGCTCTAAGGGAGCTATCATCACAGATAACTAGAGTTCAGCCTGAACTAATGTGTGATAGACAAGGAGGAACCTAGCAGGGCCCATTTGATCAGATCAAAGTCCTCCCGTGTTCCATTGTTTCAAGATGGCCCAACAAACGTTTGTTTACTAAACATTAACTCTTTTAATCTCCTTATCTTATACTCACCACCCACTCTTGCCCCTGATAACAACCATTCTACTTTCTGTCTCTATGAATTTAACTACTTTAGGTACCCCATATAAGTGTAATCATGCAGTATTTGGCTTTTTGTAACTGGCTTATTTCATTTGGTATAATGCTCCCAAGGTCCATCCATGTTGTGGCATTTCCTTTCTTTCTTTTCTTTTGTGGAAAAAAAAAAAAAAGAGTTCTATAATAAATCATAAATTCCTAACAGGGCAGGGCATGGGGGCTAGTCACGCCCTAGGCCCATAACTTCTTTAGTGAAAGGTTCTAAGCCAGCCCTGTCCATTGTTCTTGTGCATCTAGGTTAACACACCTTTGAGAAGCCAGAAGTGATACCCATTGAAGGGAATGTTAACCCTCAAGAGAGCACATAATCTTGTTAACTATCCCCACCTTTCTCTCGTCTTCATGTAATCTTCTTGATGTTCCCTCCTGAATTCAAATGCATAAAAGAAGCTGGGAAGCATTTGAGATCTTGCTTCCAGGCTATTGTCGTCAGTTTTGGCTCAAATAAACTCTTGTAAAAATTCTCTAGAGGTTTGGACATTGGTTACATTGATACTTTTTTTTTTTTTTAAGCCAGTGTATATATTATTAAAGAGAAAGCCACAGGCTCAAAATGGAATAACTTGTGCTAAAGCCATGATACCAAACCTAGACTTAATACCTCATCTAATTGCTGTTTAAACCTCTCCAGACATAATCTTAATCAACTGGCAGGGAATTTTCTGGTCAACTCCGATAAAGTATTCTGTCAGGCAGTCCCTCTTCATCTCGCCCCATAGAAAGAAGAGGCATTTTGAGTGATAAAAACTGTCGCCATTCCCTTCTCCCCAAAAGAAGAAGTCCTGGTCTAAAAATAATCCTTTCTTTTTTTTTTTTTTTTGCTAACAACTCCCCTTCCACACCCTTCATCCTATAAAAACCTTCCATTTTGTATACTTCATCCAAGCGCCCTTCTACTTGCTGGATGGAATGCTGCCTGCTTCATGAATCACTTAATAAAGACAATTAGATCTTCGTATTTACACCAAACTCTGTTTATGTTCATCTGTCTATGGACACTGAGGCTGCACCTGCCTTTTGGCTATTGTAAACAATGCTGCTAAGAATACAGGTGTACAGATATCAGTTTGAAACCCTAATTTCAATTTCGTTTGGGGGATATCTCTCTCATATATCTGAGGATACTACTTATAAATTTTTAAAGTTTTTTTTTCATGAACTAACTCCTAGGGAGTAATTTTTGCTTTGTTTTGTTTTTCTTTAATATTGCACATTTCTGTCTCTAAAGATTTTTGGTTGCCCATTCATATTTAAGAATTGATACCAGACATCACTTGTAAAATTCTTAATCTTTTAGCAGGAAATGATACAAGACATCTCTTGTAGAGTTCCTAATCTTTTTAGTAAACCTAGTTAAGTTTTCTTCCCTCCTTTCTTTAGGAGAAAGGCCTTCTCCCCCTCAAATCCCGATAATTGCCCTGAAACTGGTGACTCAGATCCTCTGGCTATTGATAAGGGTCTTTGGCCCATTGTTAGCAGAAATGGTGTTAGGCCAGACAGGGCCCTTAGGGTCTAAGAGTGGAGGGGACTTGAGGCCAAAGGTCTTTTTTACTCTTTAAGAAATATATTAACCAAGGCTGTTTTCCTTTACTCGCTTAAAAGGCAAATCAATAATAGAAATTAATAGATATATGATTTAAATAATGTAAAAGTGGAAATTCTCCAGTTTCAGGAAGGTGATATCTCCAGGCGCCAGCCCCAGGAGAAGCGCAACATTCCAAGGTGCAGATGATAAAACTGTCTACCAGGCCCTGTTTGACCTGAGAGTTCCCCGGAAGAGCAACGTTTATCTTTGTACAAAACGTTACCTTTACCGGCTCACTTCTGCTTCTCGTAATCTGCTTATTCAAGGATGTAGTAGGAGGCTTGATAAGCTGCCTCCTCTGGAAGCTTAGGGCTGATCTCCTCTAACCCTGCGAGGCAGAGAGTCAGTCGCGCCAGCCGGCTAATAAAGGCTCATAATTAATCTCAATTGGCTCCGTGGGTCTTAGAATCGTTCGCACCATAACAATAACAAGTTCTGGGTCTTAGAATCTTTCGCACCATAACAATAACAAGTTCGCATCTTCTTTTCCTTGTCTAGGGGTAGAACTGAGGTAGAACTTCAGCAGG